>NC_092420.1:44062524-44245024 GCF_040894005.1 Engystomops pustulosus
GACTACTGGATGGGGATCGATATGACCCCTTTAACAATTTGAGCCCGGGGGAAAGAACAGCCCTTGTAAACATAGAAAGGAATGATCAAGTTATTGTGAAGCCTTCGGACAAGGGGGGGAATATTGTCCTATTAGAACGGACAGACTACATTAAAATGTGTGAGAACATATTGTCTGATGAGGAAGGATACCGGTGCCTTTCATTTAACCCTACAGAAAAATTCACTAAGGAATTAAAAATCCTGCTACAGGGTGCACTACGGGACCACCTCATCAGTGAACAGGAGTATAAATTCTTACTACCTAGGTTCCCCACCACAGCCACTTTCTATGGCCTCCCTAAGGTCCATAAGGGGTATCCCCCCCTTAAAGGACGACCCATTGTTTCTGGGATTAACAGCCTGACCCAGAACATTAGTCTTTATGTGGACCGTATCCTCAGACCGTTTGTCACAAGCCTGCCATCGTATGTACGTGACACGATGGATGTTCTCAAACAAATTGAGGGAATTACTCTGGAGGGTAACACTTACCTGGCAAGCCTCGACGTTGAGGCCTTATACTCCTCAATCCCCCACAATAAGGGGTGCGAGGCAGTAGGGGCTTTTTTAAGTTCAAGAGGCACGCACTGTGGCAGACACAACTGGTTTGTATTAGATTTGCTGAGATTTATCTTAGAGAGGAATGTCTTCATGTTTGAGAGACGGATCTTCCACCAGCTGAGGGGTACAGCTATGGGGAGCCCAATGGCCCCCAGCTACGCTAATTTATACCTCGGCTGGTGGGAGGATCGCATCGTTTTTTCGGAGGAGAACGCCAGATGGATACCTTCAATATCCATCTGGCTCTGATATATAGACGATGTGCTCATCCTGTGGACCTCTACACCATCAGACTTCCAGGAGTTCGTCCAGGCACTTAATATCAATGATCTAGGTCTTAGGTTTACTAGCGAAATCCAGGAGAAGTCTATTGCTTTCCTGGACATACGCATTACTAAGACCATGGAGGGCCAACTACAAACTAGGGTCCATAGGAAAGAAACTGCTACCAACAGTTTGCTGCGCTGGGAGAGCTGCCACCCGGTTCCCCTCAAGAAGGGTATACCAAAGGGGCAGTTCCTCAGATTACGCCGCAACTGCAGCCAAATGGAAGACTTTCTGGCTCAATCCAGAGACCTCACCGACAGATTGGCTGAACGAGGGTTCCCAAGAAGAACCATTAGCAAAGCCTTTCAACACGCTCTTTCATCTAAGAGAGAAGATCTTCTAGTTCCACGCATTAGAGAGGAGGACAATGCCTTACGCATAATAGGCACCTTTGATACAAAGGCAGAGGTGATTAAGCAGATTCTTAATAAATATTGGGGCATCTTGAGACAAGATCCAGACCTCAAAGAATGTCTGCAACCGATTCCCTCAATCACATACAGAAGGGGGAAGAATCTACGGGACAGATTAGTGCATAGCCACCTTGAACCGGCACGAGTGGCCACGACGTGGCTCTCGACTCGGACTGGCACCTTTAGATGTGGTAATTGTAATGTCTGCCCTCTGGTCCTCCTGGGGGACGTGTTTCGTAGTGTGAGCACGGGGGAGACTTTTACGATCAGAGAGTATGCCAACTGCCGGACGGAGGGAGTGGTGTACATGCTCACATGCCCGTGCCCACTTAACTATGTTGGTAAAACTTACCGCCCCGTAAAAACCAGGATTCAAGAACATATGGGCGACATCAGAAACCATCTCGAGACCTCAGTCTCAAAACACTTTGCGGAAAAACACTGCAGTGACCCTAAGTGTTTGCGGTTCCAGGTTATAGAAAAAGTCAGACCACCAGAACGTGGTGGCAACTGGGATCGCCTTATCTGTCAAAAAGAGACTAGGTGGATCTACACTCTAAGAACGATGGAGCCAGAGGGTCTTAATGAGACTCTGTCCTTTACAAGTTTCCTATAGCGTACCTACCATCTGTTAGCTAGGAACATCGCCCAGAACCAAGATGCCTAGATTTACACATATTGGCTTCTCTAGGTGGTATCATTACATATCGGTTACTCGTATTTATTTCCTCCTCCTTACTAAATTCTAAGCTCTGCACCATATTATCTCTGGTGCCTTCCTACACACTCTATATATTTACATATACTTACTTAGATACTTACCTCTATCTCTTATGTATTTTGTTGGCAGGGGTTTCTGTCACCCTGCATCCTCAGTTCCGTTGACATGTCTGCCCTAACGCTCACTTTATCTATGCCATAACTGGCAGCTTCTCATCTGTCTACATCTGTTGTATTATTTTTCATAGGTGGCGGCTCTGTGGACAGAATTTCCCGCCTGGGATGCTAAGTGATGAGCATCCCGTTATGTCCCTTCCCTATTGATTTTCTCCACTCCTCCGTGTCAAATACATATCGGGGAGTGGCCGTCCCTCTTGGTTTACCTCCGCCCGCACATACTCCAATGGCTGTACTCCGCGTCATAATCGGGGTGGTCCTCAGGCTTCCCGATGACGCGTGATCACATGACCGTAGGCTGGTGACAACCTCTGGTCCTCCATTGGCTATACCATCGATGACGTGGGGGGGCGGGCCTAATGCGGAGGGGGATGTCTTCTTGGCCCGCTCCCATTGGTCGACGGCCACCCTGTGACGACACAGGTGGGTGTGGCGTCAGCCTTATATACCCGGCGCACCCCGCGGGCGCTAGCCGCTGCCATCAATGCGGAGATACGCTATATCAGTGCTCTCAGGGACCAGACACATTTATCGTCTGGTCTAGCTAATTTATGTATTGATCCCTGATGAATGTACTCAGGAAACGCATCGGATCTTTTAATAAAATCTAGGGGAGAGCTCATGGGGGGTAGAGAATTATCTATTGCTGCCTAGTACAGTCCACAGGCTAAAACTAGCAACGGACTGACAATAGTTACAGCACTCTACCCAATTATCCCAATATCATTAAGCCTCACTAGTATATCTACGGACCTCAGTCTTCTATCAGAGCACATCTCTCTACGGTCTGAGCTCACTAGTATTGCCTTTTTTATCAACACTTTTAGGTGTAGGGATTACACTGTGGGTACACAGTTTTTCCATTTTCCAGATGTTGTTGGAAATTTTAATTGAATATTAAAGGTTACGTTTTACCACTATATACTCCCCTTTACTTTTGCTCAGTGAATAGTGTCCTTATATAGGGAGGTGAATAATCCTGTATCTGAATTTCAGTGAATGCATATATATATATAACTATATATTTAACTATAACTATATATATATTATAATATTATATATATATAAAGGCTATTTAAAGCTGTTCAAAAGATAATCAATGAGAAAAACAGAACTTCAAAAGTTGACCTGGACATTCAGGTAGCAATAACCCTTGGTCATGAAATGGTTAAGAAAATATCCAGACAGGGTTTTTTTTGCATACAATATATAATTTGTGATGGCAATATGGCGGAAAATAAAAATAATAGAAGGAGAGGGTGGTAAACAGCTCTGGTCTCTTTGTAAGTGTCTTGCAGAAAAAGACTGGTATTGCCAACAGTGATGGTGAAGTGTTCTTCTAATAGCATCTAAAATGTTGAGTGCTCTTTAGTATACCATACTTTGTCACTCTGAACACAAATTAGATTTTTAGAGTAAAATAATAATAAACAATGTTATTAGAAAGTTTACATTTTTACCCTTTTAGTACGTATTATGTTTTACTACTTACTACACTACAAAAAAAGTCTGAGAATGTTTTAACCTGACTGAAAATTCTTTGTCTTCAGTATTGCAGAAAAATATTTTATTATTTGTATTTAATTTTTTTCCTATTTAAATCTAATAAATACTTGTTAATTTAAATTTCATCTGCAGTTTGTATGAATACACATACTCTAATTAAAACTGAATTCACATATGTTTGTTCATATCTTTCTTGTACATATTTCTTAACTCTTGTAGACTCTAGTGGCTGCACACAATTAAGTGCATGGTTTGGTCCCAGAGGTGCAAATAGGTCATTTTAAAGCTTAAAACATTGAACCCAAATTGTGCATGTGAATTGCATAGTGGGTTTTCACATCTTATAGAAGTTTAAAGGGCTGAAATACACAGTAAGATTACTAACTTCTTGTGGTGTTTTCTCTTCCTTTCTTTTTGTTGTTTTTCTGTTGTTAGTTCTCTACACTATTTCTTGTTCTTTTTCCACTTTTTGAAAGCAGACTTCTTGTCATTTTTTTGCTTCTGTATTAATAACCTTAGACATAGGTCCCTGCATTCAAACATGCTCAGCCCATGGAAACAGACCTGTATACAGTTTTTTTTGTTGTTGCTACTTCCATATACCAGTAACCATGGATCAAAAAAAAAAAACAATGCTAAAATTGAGTTTTGGCCACCACACACTTAAGATTCGAGTGAAAAACAAAAGTTTATATGTACCCTAAAATGGCACTGATAAAAACGACAGAACTTCCAACATAAAAAAAGCTCTCAAAAAGCTCTGATGCCAGAAAAATAAAAAAGTTATGGGTCTCAGACAGCAAAAATGCAATAGCGGTTTTGTTTATTTGCCATATGCCCAGCAGTGCCAAAAATAAAGAGTAAAGAAAAAATGTGTTTTTCAATCATCCTGAAAGAGTAGATTAAAGTTAATTAACCCCTTAGCGCAATATGACGTACATGTACTTTTGTTCCGTTGCTGCATCTCCGCGATTGCCCGGGCTCAGTAGCAGAGCCCATGCAATCATTGCGGCAGCTCCACTGTATGTGACAGCCGGGCTCACGCAGTAACAGCTGGGATTGCGATACTCATGATTCTGGCAGTTTAACCCCATAATAGTGACTGCGGCGTCTATGGAGCAGAGCCGGGTACTCACCCCGCGGGTCGGTATGCAATGCACGGAGGTGCTACTGCTTCCATGGCAGCCCTTGGGTCCTATGAAAGTCCCCAGTAGATGCCTGTGAGATCGTGCTTTCAGCAAGATCTAACACAGTGCATGTCAGCCTATGCGGAATGCATAGGCTGACTATGTAATATGCTACAATACATTAGTATTGCAGTATATTACATTGAACAAGTGATCAAATGATCACTTGTTCATGTCCCACCCTGGGACAAAGTAAAACAGTAAAAAAAAAAGTTTTAAAAAGTGTTAATTAAAAAAAAAAAGAAAATAAATGAATAAACATCCCCTAATGGCCCATCACATATAAAAATCAGATTTTACATTAAAAAAGTGAAAATCAGCACAAAACACGACACATTGGGTATCACCAAGTCCGTAACAACCCATAGAATAAAATTTAATTGATACTGAACCAGTATGGTCAACACTGTAAAAAAAAAAAATTAAAAACCCCACAAAAATTACAATATTTTCACATCCAAACTCATAAAAAAAGGATAAAAAGTGATCAAAAAGTAACATTTACCCTGACAGGATACCAATAAAAAGTACAGCTTGTCCCGCAAAATACAAGCCCTAAAACAGCTCCGTATATAAAAAAATAAAAATGTTATGCCTTTTAGAACATGGCAATGCAAAAACAAGCAAATTTCTCAACAACTGAGTTTTATATTCTGCAAAACAAGAAGCAACCATAAGAAAGCTATATATATATGGGGTATCACTGTAATTGTGGTGATCTATAGAATAAAGATAACATATTTTTATGCTACAGTGAATGGCCTACAAAGAAAAAACTAAAATCCCTAAACCAAACCCCACCAACAAAGAGTTAATAAAATCTCATCAATTGGCAATTGAACCCCCCTTAGCGATGCACCTGAAAATCACATCTCATCCTGAAAATAATAAGCCCCCATATGTCCACATTACAAAAAAAATAAACATTTTATAGCCTGTAATATGTGGTAATGTAACTTTGCTATGAATGACGCTCCTTCCTTTCTATGCCCGGCTGTGTGCCCATACAGCAGTTTACCAACACATATGGGTATCGTCAATTTGGTATCAAACTTTATGGAGCTTTTTGTAATTTAATCCGTTGTGATTTTTTAAAAGTTTTGGCCAAAATTAATATATTGTTCAAAAAAATTACAAATTGTAAATTCCACCTCCATTTTGTTCTTACCCCTGTAAAACACCTAAAGAGTAAACAAACTTTTTAAAGTTGGTTTCTCGTACATTGAGGTGTGTAGTTTCTATAATGGGGTAATTTATGTGGTTTTACAAATATAAGGCCTCTCAAAGTCACTTCAAAACTGAGCAGCTGCCTGTAAATATAAGTTTTGGCGATTTTAATAAAAATGTGAAAAACTCTATAAAGCTCAAACCCAACAGCAAACAAACAGTTCAGAGGGACCCGTGGGAACTCATAACCCCCTACTAGATACCAAGATAAATTGCGATAAATTGCAACCATCTAATACCCAACCCCATAACCACCCCTCACCCCCCCACACACACACACGCAATCCTTTGCCCTAAGACTTTCCTCTCCCGACTTACCTTACCCCTATCCATCGCTACCACCCTACCAGATTTCATTTTCTGTTTTTATCGGTGTGTTAAGATTGTGTCAGGTTACTGTATAATGCAATGTCTTGAGCACAACTTACATGCGTTAATATTAACGAGGGCCATGCCCTCTGCATCACAGGAAGAGGATAAATGACAGGAGGAAACTGGAGGACAGAAGGGGGAGGCTGGAGGAGGACAGAAGGGGGAGGCTGAAGGAGGACAGAAGGGGAGGCTGGAGGAGGACAGAAGGGGGAGGCTGGAGGAGGACAGAAGGGGGAGGCTGGAGGAGGACAGAAGGAGGCTGGAGGAGTAGAAGGAGGCTGGAGGAGTAGAAGGAAACTGGAGGACAGGAGGAAACTGGAGGACAGGAGGAAACTGGAGGACAGGAGGAAACTGGAGGACAGGAGGAAACTGGTGGACAAGAGGAAACTGGTGGACAAGAGGAAACTGGTGGATAAGGAAGAGGATAGAGGATAGGAAGAGGATAGAGGACAGGAAGAGAATAGAGGACAGGAAGAGAATAGAGGACAGGACGCTGGAGGATAGGAAGAGGATAGAGGACAGGATGAGGCTGGAGGACAGATGGAGGAAGCGACTGGAAGACAGAAGGAGGAGGCGGCTGGAGGGCGACAGAAGTGGAGGCTGGTGGGGCGACAGAAGGAGGAGGCTGGAGGAGGACAGAAGGAGGAGGCTGGAGGAGGACAGAAGGAGGCCGGAGAAAAGAAGGAGACTGGAGGAAACTGGAGGACAGAAGGAGACTGGAGGACAGGAGGAGACTGGAGGACAGCAGGAGACTGGAGGACAGCAGGAGACTGGAGGACAGTTAGAAGCTGGAGGACAGAAGGAGGATGGAGGACAGGAGCTAAAGGAGGAGGCCACAGTATGAAGAGGATGGAGGAGAGATCACATGTATAGGAGGATAGGAGGCCACACCATGTGAGGAGGGATAGGGGTAGGAGTACAGATAGTATTATGTGTAAGTTTGGGCAGATAAATAAAAGTGGAAAATTAAATGTAAAGGGAGGATAAAATTAAAGAGGGGTTTTATATGTTGCAGAGTTGCATAAGGGGGTATTTTACGGTTCCATGGGGGGGGGGTTGCCAAAGTAAGGGGCATTATACTATGTAGGGGCCATTAAGGTGCTCGCGTGTGGGATAATGGGCTTGATTTAGGCAGAAAGGGGAGGGGCTTTGTGTCCCTCTTTCTCTTATCCAAAAGTTGGGAGGTATGATAGTAGATTGTATATAGGTTGGCTGTGGCTGACCCAGTACGATACTTTGAGCTTAGGGCTGGATGAAAATTGATACCACGGTGTATGCCTAAACCAGTGCCAGTCTTCTGTATATAATTGGGATTGATTACAATCTCATGTTACAGAACTTGATGCATGGATTAAGATGATAATAATTAGAGATGAGCGAGCACTAAAATGCTCGGGTACTCGTTATTCGAGACAAACTTTTCCCGATGCTCGAGTGCTCATCTCGAATAACGAGCCCCATTGAAGTCAATGGGAGACTCGAGCATTTTTCAAGGGGACCAAGGCTCTGCACAGGGAAGCTTGGCCAAACACCTGGGAACCTCAGAAAAGGATGGAAACACCACGGAAATGGACAGGAAACAGCAGGGGCAGCATGCATGGATGCCTCTGAGGCTGCTTAATCGCACCATTATGCCAAAATTATGGGCAACAGCATGGCCATGACAGAGTGACCGAATGAGGCTAGATAGCATCTAAAACATGCAATAATTGACCCTGACACTATAGGGGATGGCATGCAGAGGCAGCGGCAGCAGTGGCAGGCTAGAGAGTCTCATGGCGACATACCCTAAATGGACTCAGGTTTCACCAAAGGAGGTGAAATGATTTCCTATATGAACAAAAGGTTGACGGTATATTTAGTCGATAACACAGCATGGTGGCGACATAGTGACCAAGTTCCATAACGTATCTGGTGAAACACCCGAAAAATGAGCCTGACACAGCTCTTTTGATAAGGGGACGACATGTGGAGGCAGCCATGGAGACGACTTCCATGATTAAGAGCGACAGTATGGGGCATTCATATTGCGCTGCTATGATTGCAACTTCAGGTCTCCAGCATGGCGGCGACAGATGGGCCGAGTTCCACTATGTATCTGGTGAAACACCTGAAAATTCTGCCTGACACAGCTCGTTTGATAAGGGGATGATGTGCTGCATATCCTCTCGTGCTCCAGCGTCTGGGGTATAGAGAGTTGAAATGAGACATTGGTGGACGCTGTGGAGGCAAAATGGACAGGAAACAGCAGGGGCAGCATGCATGGATGCCTCTGAGGCTGCCTAATCTTGGGATGGAGCTGGCGGTCCACTGCCAGGAGAGCTTTCGCCTGTCCAAGCCCCTGTCTCTCGGCTCCTCCCCACCCAAAATGGGCCTGGGGGCCAGAAGCGTTTACTTTGAAAAAATTATAATTTTCAAAGCAGGCCGGGTCGTTTGAATATTTCACCTAGGAATAATGGAATAGCATAGTGGTTCTATTTTTAATTGTTTTTACGGAAATGGTTCCATGATTAAGAGCGACAGTATGGGGCATCCATATTGCGCTGCTATGATTGCAACTTCAGGTCTCCAGCATGGCGGCGACAGATGGGCCGAGTTCCACTATGTATCTGGTGAAACACCTGAAAATTCTGCCTGACACAGCTCGTTTGATAAGGGGACGATGTATGGAGGCAGTGAACTAGTAGTAGATTAAAGGTGCTGCAGTTAAAACTATGTTAGTTGGATCTTGAGATGGAGCTGGCACTCCGCTGCCAGGCGAGCTTTCGCCAATCCAAGCCCCTGTCTCTAGGCTACTCCCCAAACAGCACTTCTAAGAACCTTTTGTATAAGATCAAGTGTAGTAGCGTTCTTATAAGTTTAGGATATGGCGGGTGAGGGGAATGTAAACAGATGCGCAAGAAGCGCTGAAATAATATTGGTAAATGATAAAAGTTTGCCAGTATATTTTGTGGATTACACAGCAGGGTGGCGACAAAGTTAACAAGTTTGATGTGGAAGCCATGAAAACAACCCAAAATTCTGCCCGACACAGCTCGTTTGATAAGGGGACGATGTATGTAGGCAGTGAACTAGTAGTAGATTAAAGGTGCTGCAGTTAAAACTATGTTAGTTGGATCTTGAGATGGAGCTGGCGCTCCGCTGCCAGGCGAGCTTTCGCCAATCCAAGCCCCTGTCTCTAGGCTACTCCCCAAACAGCACTTCTAAGAACCTTTTGTATAAGATCAAGTGTAGTAGCGTTCTTATAAGTTTAGGATATGGCGGGTGAGGGGAATGTAAACAGATGCGCAAGAAGCGCTGAAATAATATCGGTAATTGATAAAAGTTTGCCAGTATATTTTGTGGATTACACAGCAGGGTGGCGACAAAGTTAACAAGTTTGATGTGGAATCCATCGAAACAACCCAAAATTCTGCCTGACACAGTTCGTTTGATAAGGAGACAATGTATGGAGGCAGCTATATGGACGACTTTTGGAGGCAGCTATGGCGATGACGTGTGGAGGTAGCAATGGAAACAACGTGTGGAGCCAGCTAAAAAGACGACATGTGGAGGCTGCTATGGAGACAATTTAATTTGGATAGTGCCTGTATGTGGCAGTCCAAAAAAGTTTTCAAACCAGAGGAGCAGGTAGGTGGTCCTCCAGAAAAATTAAATAGATTGAGTGCCTGTATGTGGCACTCCCAAAAATTGCTTAAAGCAGAGGACCGGGTAGGTGGCCCTCCAGAAAAATTAAATACATAGAGTACTATAGCTAGAGCCAGTTGGCCCTGGCAAAAAATAGCCAGTTTCCTATGCTTTAGTGTACAAAGAGGAGGAGAAGGAGGACAATGAGGAGGAGGAGTGCATACATTATTCAGGTTGAGCTTCTTTCACCTGGTGGAGAATGAAAATCCGGAGAAATCCAGGCTTTATTCATCTTGATAAGTGTCAGCCTGTCAGCGCTGTCAGTCGACAGGCGTGTACGCTCATCGGTGATGATGCCACCAGCTGCACTGAAAACCCGCTCGGACAACACGCTAGCGGCAGGGCAGGCAAGGACCTCCAAGGCGTACAGCGCCAGTTCGTGCCACATGTCCAGCTTTGAAACCCAGTAGTTGTAAGGAGCTGTGTGATCATTTAGGACGATGGTATGGTCAGCTACGTACTCCCTCACCATCTTACTGTAAAGATCAGCCCTACTCTGCCGAGACTGGGGACAGGTGACAGTGTCTTGCTGGGGTGACATAAAACTGGCAAAGGCCTTGTAAAGCGTACCCCTGCCAGTGCTGGAAAAGCTGCCTGCTCGCCTACTCTCCCTCGCTACTTGTCCCGCAGAAGTACGCCCTCTGCCGCTAGCGCTGTCAGAAGGGAAATACTGTTTCAGCTTGTGCACCAGGGCCTGCTGGTATTCATGCATTCTCACACTCCTTTCCTCTCCAGGGATGAGAGTGGAAAGATTTTGCTTGTACCGTGGGTCCAGGAGAGTGAATACCCAGTAATCGGTGCTGGAATAAATTCTTTGAACGCAAGGGTCACGGGATAGGCAGCCTAGCATGAAATCTGCCATATGCGCCAGAGTCCCAACGCGCAAGAATTCACTCCCCTCACTGGCCTGACTGCCCATTTCCTCCTCCTCCAACTCATCTTCTTCTGCCCATACACGCTGAACAGTGAAGGACTGAACAATGGTCCCCTCTTCTGTCTCGCCAACATTCTCCTCCTCTTCCTCCTCATCCTCCTCCACCTCCTCTGATATGCGCTGAGAAACAGACCTAAGGGTGCTTTGGCTATCAACAAGGGAATCTTCTTCCCCCATCTCTTGTGACGAGCGCAAAGCTTCCGACTTCATGCTGACCAGAGAGTTTTTCAACAGGCCAAGCAGCAGGATGGTGAGGCTGATGATGGCGGCATCGCCACTGACCATCTGTGTTGACTCCTCAAAGTTACTCAGCACCTGACAGATATCAGACATCCACGTCCACTCCTCATTGTAGACTTGAGGAAGCTGACTGACCTGACTACCAGTTCTGGTGGAAGTTGACATCTGGCAGTCTACAATCGCTCTGCGCTGCTGGTAAACTCTGGATAACATGGTTAATGTTGAATTCCACCTTGTGGGCACGTCGCACAACAGTCGGTGAGCGGGCAGTTGGAGGCGGCGCTGCGCTGCCCTGAGAGTGGCAGCATCTGTGCTGGACTTCCTGAAATGCGCACAGATGCGGCGCACCTTCATGAGCAAATCAGACAGATTGGGGTATGTCTTGAGGAAACGCTGAACTATGAGATTTAACACATGGGCCAGGCATGGCACATGTGTCAGTCTGCCGAGTTGCAGAGCCGCCACCAGGTTACGGCCGTTGTCACACACAACCATGCCTGGCTTCAGGTTCAGCGGTGCCAGCCACAGATCAGTCTGCGCCGTGATGCCCTGTAATAGCTCTTGGGCGGTGTGCCTTTTATCGCCTAGGCTCAGCAGTTTGAGCACTGCCTGCTGTCGCTTAGCGATGGCACTGCTGCTGTGCCTAGAGCTACCGACTGATGGCGCCATGCCCACGGATGGTAATTCGGAGGAGGAGGAGGTGGAGGAGGGGTGGGAGGAGGAGGAGGCATAGTAGGCCTTTGAGACCTGGACCGAGGTAGGCCCCGCAATCCTCGGCGTCGGCAATATATGAGCAGCGCCAGGGTCAGACTCGGTCCCAGCCTCCACCAAGTTAACCCAATGTGCCGTCAGCGATATATAGTGGCCCTGCCGGGCAGTACTCGTATACGTGTCCGTGGTCAGGTGGACCTTGTCAGAAACGGCGTTGGTCAGGGCACGGATGATGTTCTCTGACACGTGCTTGTGCAGAGCTGGGACGGCACATCGGGAAAAGTAGTGGCGGCTGGGGACCGAATACCGAGGGGCGGCCGCCGCCATGAGGTTTTGAAAGGCCTCGGTCTCTACCAGCCTATAGGGCAGCATCTCCAGGCTAAGCAACGTGGGTGGGTTGTGCTATACTTCCTTTTGCGCTCCAGCGTCTGGGGTATGGAGAGCTGAACGCTGGTGGATGCTGTGGAGGATCGTGGAGGCGAAGATGGGGTTTTCGCAAGGGAGGTGTTTGGGCCGTGGTCCTGGGCAGGGGGCTGACTAGCAGATGACACAGGGGAAGGAGCAGTGGTGTGCCCGGCCGGAGGTGAACGGGCTTGGTGCCATTGAGTGGGGTGTTTAGCATTCATATGCCTGCGCATACTGGTGGTAGTTAAGCTAGTAGTGGTGGAACCCCTGCTGATCCTGGTTTGGCAAAGGTTGCACACCACAGTCCGTCGGTCATCCGGTGTTTCTTTAAAGAACCTCCAGACTTCTGAAAATCTAGCCCTCGCCACGGGAGCTTGACTATGGGCAACATTTGGCGCTGATGCACCAGCTCTGGCCCTGCCTCTCCGTTTGGCCCCACCACTGCCTCATCCAACCTGTTCTGCTATAGGACTCGCCTCCGTCTCAGAAGCACTGTGTTCACCCGGCCTATCAACCCAGCTTGGGTCTGTCACCTCATCATCCTCCGATCCCTCAGTCTGCTCCCCCCTCGGAATTCCTGCCCTGACAACAACTTCACCACTGTCTGACAACCGTGTCTCCTCATCGTCCGACACCTCTTTACACACTTCTTCCACTACGTCAATAATGTCATCATCACCCACAGACTGCGACTGGTGGAAAACCTGGGCATCGGAAAATTGCTCAGCAGCAACCGGACAAGTGGTTTGTGACTGTGGGAAGGGTCCAGAAAACAGTTCCTCAGAGTATGCCGGTTCAAATGCCAAATTTTGCTGGGAGGGGGCAGACTAGGGGAAGGAGGCTGAGGTGGAGGAGCTGGAGGAGTGCTGATTTCGGTGACATGGGTGGACTGCGTGGAAGACTGACTGGTGGACAAATGGCTAGAAGCATTGTCCGCAATCCACGACATCACCTCTTCGCACTGTTCTGGCCTCAACAGTGCTCTACCACGAGTCCCAGTAACTTGAGACATGATGAACCTAGGGAGTGTAGCTCTGCGGCGTTCCCCTGCTCCCTCATCAGCAGGTGGTGTCTCACCCCGCCCAGGACCACGGCCTCTGACCCCTGCAGTAGTTGGACGCCCACGTCCACGCCCTCGTCCTCTACCCCTAGCCCTCGGGTTAAACATTTTCCAAATTAAAGTGTAAACTTTTAAATTTTTTTTTTTTGTGTGTTTATTTTTTTTTTTTAACAAAACGATGCTATCCTATTGCTATGGCTAGTTTCTAACCTACACTGACAGCACACAACTGGATTTTGTGCTGTGCCTGATGACTTTGAGCTATAAAATGAAATAAAGGTAAAAAAAAAATAAATCAGCAGACTCTGCCTAATTCTAATCAAACCCCTAATAAATTGTCCCACTTCGGTGTTTGAGGTGGATATGCGTGTCACTAAGAGCTAAACACAACGGTCGCAGGTCTCCCAGCAAATTCCTCACAATATGGTACTAGCTGCACTACTAATGCCAGCAAGCCCAGCCACAAGCAAACAAAAAAAAGGAAAATATAACGCTATTGTAGGCCTAAGTAAGCCGTTGGGGTTCTCCTATGGCTATTTTGTAGCCTACACTGAAAGCACACTGCTTTGCAAGATGAGTTTGAGCTATAAAATGAAATAAAGGTAAAAAAAAAAATAAATCAGCAGACTCTGCCTAATTCTAATCAAACCCCTAATAAATTGTCCCACTTCGGTGTTTGAGGTGGATATGCGTGTCACTAAGAGCTAAACACAACGGTCGCAGGTCTCCCAGCAAATTCCTCACAATATGGTACTAGCTGCACTACTAATGCCAGCAAGCCCAGCCACAAGCAAACAAAAAAAAGGAAAATATAACGCTATTGTAGGCCTAAGTAAGCCGTTGGGGTTCTCCTATGGCTATTTTGTAGCCTACACTGAAAGCACACTGCTTTGCAAGATGAGTTTGAGCTATAAAATGAAATAAAGGTAAAAAAAAAAATAAATCAGCAGACTCTGCCTAATTCTAATCAAACCCCTAATAAATTGTCCCACTTCGGTGTTTGAGGTGGATATGCGTGTCACTAAGAGCTAAACACAACGGTCGCAGGTCTCCCAGCAAATTCCTCACAATATGGTACTAGCTGCACTACTAATGCCAGCAAGCCCAGCCACAAGCAAACAAAAAAAGGAAAATATAACGCTATTGTAGGCCTAAGTAAGCCGTTGGGGTTCTCCTATGGCTATTTTGTAGCCTACACTGAAAGCACACTGCTTTGCAAGATGAGTTTGAGCTATAAAATTAAATAAAGGTAAAAAAAAAAAATAAATCAGCAGACTCTGCCTAATTCTAATCAAACCCCTAATAAATTGTCCCACTTCAGTGTTTGAGGTGGATATGCGTGTCACTAAGAGCTAAACACAACGGTCGCAGGTCCCCCTTAAAAAAAAAAAATGTATAACGTTATTGTAGCCCTAAGAAGGGCTGTTGGGTTCTTGTAGAATCACTCCTGCCTAACACTATTCTAATAGAACACCCTAACGCTTTCCCTGACCAGCAGCAGCTCTCTCCCTAGCGGCATCCAGACACAGAATGATCCGAGCAGCGCGGGCAGGGGCTAGTCTATTCCACGGTCACCTGATCTGGCCAGCCAACCACTGCTATCGACGTGTAAGGGTACCACGTCATGCTGGGTGGAGTGCAGAGTCTCCTGGCTTGTGATTGGCTCTGTTTCTGGCCGCCAAAAAGCAAAACGGCGGGAGATGCCATTTTCTCGAGTGGGCAAAGTATTCGTCCGAGCAACGAGCAGTTTCGAGTACGCTAATGCTCGAACGAGCATCAAGCTCGGACGAGGATGTTCGCTCATCTCTAATAATAATCCATTGCATATTTCATCAAAATATCAAAACTGCCAACTCTGATCACTTGAGATTGCACCTCCAGCCCTTTGCTCTGTATAATTGCAATTGCATTTAATCATTGAGAGAATTTAATGCCTTATAACTACTAGGGCTTTATTGCCCACGCCATATATGCTATCCAGGTTAGGATTTAATGCAACAGCTTCCTATATCATAATCTCTTTACTACTCTTTAGCTAGTGAGCCTTGATTATCTGTGTTTTTAAATACTTCTCAGTTGAGCACTCTTATTTTATATTTTATATTATTTTATATTTTTGCATAATAAAAGCGATGTTTTAAATAATAACATTTTTTGTCCGGATATAGGGAAACTTTGTTCTGCCAACAGCAGATTTGTGTTAAATTTTGTGTATGGGAGAGATACAGCAGCTCCAGGCAGCCATGTTGTAGCTACCGAATTTGATGGTGCTGTATAAAGATGATTATTATTATTATTATTATTATTATTATTATTATTATTACAAAGCACATAATGCTCTGCTTGTGTGTTGGAGTGTCAATCAGGATCAATGGGGCTTATTTACTAAAGGTCCCGGGGATCACACTTTCGTCGGCTTTTAGAAATTTTCGAGATTTGCGCCGCTGGGACAGGTATCTAGAAGGGGATTGAAAGTGTTACAAGTCCTCCCTATATAACCTAAATAAATTAGCTTCCAGTGAAGCCCTTCACCTTAATTACAGATGTTTTTATGATATGCAAATTAGCTGCCAATGAGATGCCAATGAACCACGCCCCATTATTCTTACTGACAGATCTGTGTCTCTTCAAATCATTGCTATGCCTACTTGTAATTAGGGACCATCTGCTAATATTCAACTACAGACATATAAAGCTCTATGTACAGATGGGAAATATTGTGTCAATCTTTTTAAACAGTGCCTTGTGTTACACTCCTGACATGTGATCAGTGACAATATCACAGGTACTTCAGACTTCTAAGAATAGTAAACTGTACACCATGTATGTGATTACAGCAGCCTCCATGGAAAATGGAGAGGAGTAGAAGTCCATGGAGGTACAAATAAAGCAAAAAATGCAATGGTATATGCTCACCCCTGAGTTTGTAGTAAGCTCGTGTTTGCCATGCACAGATGGTTTGGTTGCGGGTCCGGTTCCAAGCACAAGAACTGAGAATGAATGAAAAATGATGTCCATCGGCAGCAGATGAAAAAAGTCAGTGGCTGTTAAAAAAAAGGCTTTATTGAAAAAACAATGGTTAAAACAAGGATACCATGGTAGCAGGTTACGCGTTTCAGACCCTAGAGAGCGGGTCCTTAGTCATACCTAAGAAGTAAAGCAATGAACTGGTATTTAAAGGAAAAGGAAGTAAACCATTGAGGGTTACGCCTCTTCAATACTCAGTAACAGGTGATGATATTCAAATGAACACAGGCACAGAATATACAAAAGATGCAAAAAATATACGTGAAAAAACAACAGTGTATGACCACAAAGACCAAAGCACTTATATAGAGGGGCAGAGAAATTAATAAATTTAGTAAATATATAGAAGGTCACTTTTGTAGTTTAGACCAAGAGGATGTCTGGTATCAAGCAGCAGGATCCATTTGGCTTCTTTAAGATGTAAGGTATTAACCCTGTCATCGCCAAGTTTCTGTGGAGGGACATGATTGATGGTACACACTTTGAGGGACGTCATATTTCCCAGATGTGTGTCTCGGAAATGCTTAGATAGATTGCGGGTGCTGGCGATGGTATTTGGGTAGGCACCGGTGATATGTTCAGAAAGCCTATCTTTAAGCTTCCTGTAAGTGCAGTCTATGTATTGCAGTTTACAGGTAACACACTCGGCTAAATAAACGACATGCAAGATTTCACAATTCATGTGTCTGTTGATGTTGTAATTGGTATTAGTGGACACAGATGTGAAAGTAGATGTTTTTTTCATGTATCTGCAAATATTGCATCGAGAGCCCCCGCAGCAAAAACTGGCCTTATATGATAGCCACGTACTGCTCTGGTTAGAAGCAGTGAATGTGTTTGGAGAGATAATATTGGCCAGAATTGGAGCGCGTCTGGATATACACATAATGCCATCTTGGAGGATTTGATTAAGCATAGGATCGCATTGTAAGATGGGTAAGTATTTTTTTTACAGTATTTACACTTTGAGTGTACATAGGAGAAAAACGAGTGCAAAAAACAGTTTGGAGATGGCGGTATTACTCTTCTTAGGTTTTTCAGTTAAGTAGTGTGAACGAGGTTTTGCCTTCACAATATTTTGGGCTCGTAGACAATCAGAATTAGAATAGCCTCTTTGATATAGGCGAGATGTCATATTAATAGCCTCGGTTTCATAAACAATGTTGTGAGAACACGCTAGTTTGGCTCTGATAAACTCTCCTATAGGTAGATTTTTTGTAATGTGAACTGGATGACAGCTATCTTATCTGAGGAGAGTGTTACCACTGGTGGGCTTGCAGTAAAGGGCTGTGTGAACTGTACCATCGTCAGGGTTACCAGTGAGCATGACGTCCAAGAAGGATATAGAATTGTTGCCAAGTTCAAGTTTAAACTAGAGACCTGGGGGGAGGGCAACTACACTTGTGCAGGGCAAATAGACGGTGTACATAGAGAGCTGGGAAGAGTCATAGTCCATGGGGGAGGAAGGGGGGCTGGAATGAGATTGGGGAATAAGGACAAAAGGAATACGGACAGGGAAAACCAAATAAAGTGCATGTACACAAATGCCAGAAGCCTCACAAACAAAATGGAGGAACTGGAACTCTTGATGTTGGAACGGAAATATTATATAGTGGGTATCAGCGAGACATGGCTGGAAAGTAGCTATGACTGGGCTGTTACTATAGATGGTTATAGTCTTTTTAGAAAGGATCGTATAAATAAAAAAGGGGGAGGGGTTTGTTTATATGTGAATTCTTGCCTCAAGCCCGTCTTGCAAGATGACATCAGTAACGCAAATGTGGAGTCCCTATGGGTGGAGATAAGAGGAGGGAAAAATAAAAATATTACTAGGGGTTTGTTATAAGGCTCCAAATATAATGGAGGCAGCAGAGGAAATGCTGATAAGTGAAATGGATGCGGCTTCAAAGCATGGTGAAGTACTTGTCATGGGGGACTTCAATTACCCAGATATTGACTGGGGGGCAGAAACCTGCAGGTCCTTCAAAGGTAGCAGGTTCTTGTCAACAACAAAAGACAATTACCTGTCGCAACTAGTCCTGGAGCCAACAAGAGGGGGGGCACTGCTGGACCTTATCCTTACCAACAGACCTGATAGGGTATCAAAACTACAGGTTGGGGGGAACCTGGGGAATAGTGATCATAATATCATTGATTTTGTATTACGCTTTACTAAGCACGTTAGTGAAGGGGCAACCAACACTCTAAACTTCAGGAGGGCAAATTTTCATCAACTAAGGGAAGACCTTAAAGGCATAGACTGGGATAATGCACTCAAAGACAAAAGCCCCCCCCAAAAATGGGACTTTTTCTCATATATTCTGAAAAAGTCCTGTGAGAAACACATACCTTATGGGAAAAAGCATAAAAGGAACAAGAAAAAGCCTATGTGGCTAACTAGTCTTGTAAGGAAAGCAATAAGCGAGAAAGATAAAGCGTTTAAGGTGCTAAAACGTGAAGGTAGCGATGAGGCATTACAGGATTATAGAGAGAAAAATAAATCCTGTAAAAAGCAGATAAAGGCCGCAAAAATAGAGACTGAAAGAAATATTGCCAGGGAGAGCAAAAATAATCCCAAATTATTTTTCAAGTATATAAATGATAAGAAACTAAAAACAGAGAGTGTGGGTCCCCTTAGAAATAACATGGGTGTCATGGTGGAAGGAGATGAGGAAAGGGCCAATCTACTGAATGTCGCCTTCTCAACTGTCTTTACCCAGGAAAATCCCCTGGTGGAAGACACAATGAGGAATAATGTAAATTCTTTTTATAACGTCAACAGTTTAACCCAGGAAGAGGTACGGCGCCGCCTCGCAACCACTAAGATAGATAAATCACCTGGGCCAGATGGCATACACCCCCGGGTTCTGCATGAATTATGTACGGTGATAGACAGACCGTTATTTTTAATATTTGAAGATTCACTGAGGACTGGTTATGTTCCACAGGACTGGCGCATAGCAAATGTGGTACCAATATACAAAAAAGGATCAAATAGCGATCCTGGAAACTACAGACCCGTAAGTCTAACTGCTGTGGTGGGGAAAATATTTGAGGGGTTTATTAGAGATGCTATCCTGGAGTATCTCACTGTGCACAACCTTATAACCCAGCGTCAGCATGGGTTTATGAGAGATCGGTCCTGTCAGACTAATCTGATTGGTTTCTACGAGGAGGTAAGTTCAAGACTGGATCTGGGGGACGCTGTGGATGTTGTATATCTGGACTTTTCAAAGGCATTTGACCCCGTTCCACATAAAAGGTTGGTATATAAAATGAGACTGCTGGGAATAGGAGAAAATCTGTGTATCTGGGTAAGTAATTGGCTTAGTGATAGAAAACAGAGGGTGGTCATTAATGGCACATTCTCAGATTGGGTTGATGTTACCAGTGGAGTGCCACAGGGGTCAATATTGGGGCCACTTCTTTTTAATATTTTTATTAATGACCTTGTAGTGGGTTTACACAGTCAAGTTTCAATATTTGCAGATGATACTAAGCTGTGTAAAGTAATAAATACTGAGGTCGATAGTTTAGCATTACAGAGGGATTTGTGGAAGCTTGAGGGATGGGCAGAGAAATGGTTGATGAGGTTTAATGTAGATAAATGTAAAGTTATGCACTTGGGCCATGGAAACAAAAAGTATAATTATGTTCTAAACGGTCAATTACTTAGTAAAACTGAAGCTGAAAAGGACTTGGGCGTATTGGTGGATGGTAAACTTAATTTTAGTGACCAGAGCCAGGCAGCTGCTGCTAAAGCAAATAAAATAATGGGATGTATCAAGAGAGGAATAGATTCTCATGATAAAGACATAGTTCTGCCCTTATACAAATCCCTGGTCAGACCACACATGGAATATTGTGTACAGTTTTGGGCACCAGTGTATAAAAAGGATATAGTAGAGCTGGAACGGGTGCAGAGGAGAGCAACCAGGATTATAAGGGGAATGGGGGGACTAGAATACAATGACAGATTACAAAATTTGGGATTATTCAGTTTAGAAAAAAGACGACTGAGGGGAGACCTCATTACAATGTACAAATACCTGAACGGACAGTACAAGGATCTCTCCAAAGATCTTTTTATACCTAGGCCTGTGACCAGGACAAGGGGGCATCCTCTGCGCCTAGAGGAGAGGCGATTCTACCATCACCATAGACAAAGGTTCTTTACTGTAAGAGCAGTGAGACTATGGAACTCTCTGCCGCAGGAGGTTGTTATGGCCGACTCTATGTACATGTTCAAGAGAGGCCTGGATGACTTTCTGGAGAGAAAAAATATCACGAGTTATGGGGATAAAACATTTATTTAATTCTTGAAGGTTGGACTTGATGGACTTGCGTCTCCTTCCAGCCTTATATACTATGATACTATGAAAAGTAAAAGATAAGTTAGTCCAAAAAAAAAGGGGGAGTACACTCACATTTCCCTTGGCAGGTCTGGATGTCGGGGTTCTCCAAAGCAGGTGCTGCAACGGCGTCTGGCAAATAGAGTAATCCGAGGAAAAAACTGTGGTAGCCGGAGCACATGTTATAAATTCAAAACATCGCTTTATTAAATATCCATTAAAAAGCACACATTGGGTGCATGGACGGTGCAGGTTACAGAGGCAAAAAAACCTACGCGTTTCAGCTCACTGCGGAGTGAGCTGAAACGCGTAGGTTTTTTTGCCTCTGTAACCTGCACCGTCCATGCACCCAATGTGTGCTTTTTAATGGATATTTAATAAAGCGATGTTTTGAATTTATAACATGTGCTCCGGCTACCACAGTTTTTTCCTAAAAGATAAGTTAACCCCTAGGTGCACCAGGACGTTATAGTACGTCCCCGGGGCTAGATGCTTAGCGCACGGGGACGTTCTATAACGTCCTGCTTCTGGCACCGGCTCACGAACGGAGCCGGTACCAGAAGCAGCGGCTGTCAGCTGTCTAGTACAGCTGACAGCCTGCGCTAGCACCCGCGATCGGAGCCGGCTCCGATCGCGGGTGTTAACCCCTTACACGCCGCGGTCAAACATGACGGCGGCGTGTAAGGGTGTTTGCGCTGTGGATCGGATCCCCCGGAGCTGCCCGGTCTCCATGGCAGTCAGACCCCTTCCAGGTCTGACTGTAAACTGTCTGAGCATGCGCAAGCTTGCTCAGACAGTTTACACTGCTCTACAATAAAATAGTATTGTAGAGCAGGGTATTGAACTTAAACCAGTGATCAGAGCATCACTGGTTCAAGTTCAAGTATGTATAGTTAAAAAAACGTCAAAAACACTAAAGTTAATACATTAGAATAAATAAAAAATAAATGCATTAAAATATAAACCCCTAAAATGTCACTTTCCTATAAAAACACTTAATAAAGTATAAAAAACACAAAAACACAAATACCCCCCACATATTTGGTATTGCCGCGTCCATAACAATCTGTATAATAAAACAGAATCGTTACTGGACCCGCACGGTACACGCCGTAGAAAAAAAACGCAAAAACGTTCCGAAAAAAGATCATTTTTAATTAATACCCTATAAAAAATGCTCTAAAAAGTAATGTACATTATGCACTCCAAAATAAGCCCACTAAAAAGAACAACTCTTTTCGCAAAAAATAAGCCCCTAACCAGATTTGTCAGCCGAAAAATAAAAAAGTTATGCATATGAAAAGATGGTGATGCTAAAATGAACAAGATTTTCTCCAAATTGGTTTTTATTCAGTACAATTGAATAAAATACACAAAACCCCCACATATTTGGTATCACTGCATCTGTAACAATCTGCATAATAAAACAGAATCGTTATTAGATCCGCAAAGTGAACCCCGTAAAAAAAAAACAAAAAAAAGCTCCAGAAAAAAGATCATTTTCAATTAACACCCTATAAAAATGCTCTAAAAAGGGATTTAAAAAATGTTATGCACTCTAAAATAAGACCACTAAAATGAACAATATTTCTCGCAAAAAATAAGCCCTTAAACAGATTTGTGAGGCGAAAAATAAAAAAGTTATGCATATGAAAGATGGTGATGCTAAAATTAACAACATTTTTGCCAAATTATTTTTTATTCAGTAAAAATGGGAAAAAAATAAAAAATCTATATAAATGAGGTCTTTTTGTAATCGTGGCGACCCATAGAATAAAAATAATATGCTATTTTTATGGTATGGTAAACAGCCAAAAAAAAACCCCATAAAAATCTTCCTGAAAAGTGATGATTTTCATTTCCTCCACCAACAAAGAGTTAATAAAATCTCACCAATTAGCCTATAGATTCCCCCAAATTACGTACCAGAAAAGTGCATCTCATGTGGCAAAAGAAATAAGCCCCTATAGGTCCACATTAAAAAAAAGAAAAAAATTATAGCCTGTACAATGTGACATAGCAAATCTGATCTGGATGGCGCCTCCGTCTCTTCTATGCCCGGCCGTGCACCCATACAGCAGGTTACCACCACATATAGAGTATCCGTGTACTCGGGCGAGATTGGGTAACAAACTTTGTGGAGCCTTTATTCATTTAATCCATTGTAAATGTTTAATTTTCCACCCAAAATGGGTGTATTGTGAAAAAATATTACAATTTGCAGACTGCACCTCCGTTTTGTTTTAACCCCTATAAAACATGTAAAGCGTGAAGAATGGGTCAGATTTGAAGAATGGGGCCGCGTCCTTAAGGCCAAAAGAGGCTGAGTCCCGTAGGGGTTAAGATTGTTGGCATTGATGTAGGGGATAAAATCGACGACTGCCTACCGATGCCCAGTCCACACCAGGAAGCAGTCGATGTATCTACCATACCATTTTATCATGTGAACAAATGAGTTGTTGGCATTGTATAGGTGTTTTTCCTCCCAAAAAGCCATGTAGAGATTGGCTAAGGATGGGGAGAAACAGGCACCCATAGGGCAGCCGGTGACCTGCAGATAGAAAACATCATCAAAAAGAAAAAAGTTGTTATGCAACAAAAAAGACAAAACTGATACAATGTAGTCCTGTAGTGATGCAGAATACGTGCTGTATTTTTGTAGATGATAGGCTACAGCATGGCATGCTAGTCTGTGCGGGATGGATGTATAAAGCGAAGAGACCTCACAAGATGGCCAGTTATCATTAGGGTTCCATGCGAATTCAGTCATAGCTGATAAGACGGCTTTTGTGTCTCTGATGTAGACAAGCAAACTGGTGACAAGAGGTTGTAGAAGAACGTCCAACCAGGTTCCAAGTTTTTCCAAGAGAGAACTGGTACAAAACACTATTGGACGAAAGGTTGGTGGAAAGCCTTGTTTGTGAGTCTTTGGAAGCATATAAAAATTTGCACACATTGGTTTCTCAGGCATGAGATATTCTGCAGTCCGGGTATCAATAATTCCTAGATGTAATCCCTCATGAATTAAGGATGTCATTTGGTTTTTTAGTGCAATATACTGTAACTCTTTGTCAAGAACTGTGATACTTCCTCCTTTGTCCAAAGGTCTTACAAGTATGTATGGATTGGTTTCTCTTTTTGGGAGGTAAGATTTTATTTAAATTCAGGCATATTGGAATAAAGAAATTTCAAGTCTCTTTCAATAGACTCCTTGAAATAAATCCATAACAGGTACTCGTGAATTTATGGGGTAAAAATATGGGGTTTTTGTAGTGGAAAAAGAGGAAGTATTAGTTATGGTATCAGGTTGTGGAATATTGGTTGTATTTTGATGTTGTAGACTGATGAGAGTAGAAAGATTTAAATGTTCATTGAATGTTGCGAACAGCGTGAAGGCATTAGATCCCAGTACATTTAAAGAATTGGTTGGAATGGTATTGATACAAGCATCAGTGTTGTTGATATTAAAAAAATGTTTTTTGACAGTCAAAGTACGAACAAATTTATTGACATCGCAAATGTATTGGTGGGAGCAAAATTTAGACCTTTGGACAAAATCTTTAACTGATAAAAAGACAGAGTGCATGCAGATAAATTGACTACATTGGGAAAAAAATGCATTAGTTTTTCAATGGTTTTGTCATTTGTCTGGTCATGTAGGAATTTGTGTTTTATTCGTTTGGTGCCCGCTCTCCGCGTTTTTTTGGTTGATTATTTATATCCGGTTTGGTTGGAGGCGGGGGCTTGGCGTTTTTTGAATCATCATCAGTCAACGGAAGAAAATGTGACCTTGCTGGATGATCATGGCCTTTGGTTTCTGCGTCGAAGTATTGATCGAGGATTTCTGGTGTCTCTCATATATACTTGGTCTTGGGCGTAATCCAGACTATCCCGTAAAAATATTTTTATTTTGTTTCAGTTATTTGTGTCTCTTGATTTTCAAGATGTACGTGGATTTTTTTCATTATGTCTTCATAGTTGGAGGTAGTTGTTTCGATTTTTAATTGTGATGAAAGAGTGTCAATATCAGTCTGAATGTCTGTAAGGATTTTTTCTTCTTGTTGAATAATTAGGGCCATCAGCTGAAAGGAACACTCTGATAAGAGTTGGTTCCATTGGGTGGTAAATTCTTTGTCGTAGGAAGCAGTTGGGAATTTGTGAATTCTCAGGCCCCGTGGAATCATTTTTTTGGTATGATAGTTCTGCAGAGTAGTACGGTCCCACCACAATCTCAAACGATTAGTCATAGCTTTCTCAAGATTTTTTGTAAGGTTTTTACAGAATTTTCAGGTGTAGAATTGGTTTCAGGTTGTGAAAAAATGGAAGTTACTTTATTTAAATGGGATAGATTGTTGAAAAAGGCATCCGAAGTAGAGTCAGTTGTTTCATTTGAATCCATGATAAGAAAAAAGTTGTAGAAAAACAAAAAAAGTTTAGAAAAAGTATAACCAAAAGAAAAAAATGAGCTAGATAAAGAAAAATGTTAACAAGAATGTTAACATAAAGTTAAGTTAACAAAACGTTAACAAAACTCTCTTCTGTCCACAACAAAAATGAAGTATATAAGAAAAAAAGGTAGGAAAAAGTATAGTGGACAGAAGTGGGGAGTAAAACACACTGTATCCGGAAAAAAACTGTAAGGTACAAATAAAGCAAAAAATGCAGTGGCATATGCTCACCACTGAGTTTGTAGTAAGCTTGTGTATGCCGTGCACATACACAGATGGTTTGGTTGCGGTTCCAAGCACATGAAATGAGAATGAATGAAAAATTATGTCCATCGGCAGCAGGCGAAAAAGTCAGTAGCCGGTAAAAAAAAGGCTTTATTGAAAAAACAATGGTTAAAACAAGGATTCCATGGTAGCAGGTTATGCGTTTCAGACCCTAGAGAGCGGGTCCTTAGTCATACCTAAGAAGTAAAGCAATGAACTGGTATTTAAAGGAAACGGACCCCTCAATGGGTTACGCCTCTTCAATACTCAGTAACAGGTGATGATATTCAAATGAACACAGGCACAGAATATACAAAAGATGCAAAAGATATACTTGAAAAAACAACAGTGTATGACCACAAAAGACCAAAGCACTTATATAGAGGGGCAGAGAAATTAATAAATTTAGTAAATATATAGAAGGTCACTTTTGTAGTAGGTCAGTTTTAGAAGTCCATGGAGGCTGCTGTAATTTCATGTGGTCAGATACATTTATGGGATACAGTTTTTTATTATTAAGAAGCTAAAGGACCTGAGATGATGTCACTCTGGCATGAGGAGTAGTAGATGAGAGGGCCCGGCTGAGCAGGATACGCCCTCCTCTGATGCCAGGGAATACATTACATGCCGCTTAATACATACATTACATGCCGCAATACATGCCGCTTACATGCAAATAAATTACCTTTTATCTTAATAAAAGGTAATTTATTTGGATGTAAGCGAAACAATTTTTAGCTAAAAGAAGGGTTATTCAGTTATTCAAGTGCAAATGTGGTGACAGGTTCCCTTTAAAATCAATGCATACAGTTTAATTTCAGAATTTGAGTATTAGGTATAACATATTCAGTAATATTGAGGCAGGCAGTTTGCCCTTTAAGGAGCTACTCACGGTATAAGACCGGTCCACACAGTCTTAGAAAAAGTCCACAGAAATAGAGAAAATAATTTCACTATGACCGGAGCTCCACAGATGAACAGCACTAATCCACAGTTTCACCATTAAAAATGCGCATATCACAAGTCAAATAACGGGATGCTAGCTTTCATGTCCGCCCGACCCAGGGTTTCTCCGGCAAGGCTTCTTCCGCCCTTTGTTGGAACGTACCACACCATCTGGCTGCATATTTTCTTCCAGCTACAATATCATTAAAGGAGAATAATGAAAATGCGATGGTGCTAGTCTGAATGGTGACATACTTTCAGCAGGAGAAACTGCGGATTAGTGCTGTTCATTGGTGGAATAACGAATGAGAACAACAATATTGGGAGCTCCGGTCATAGTGAAATTATTTTCTCTATTTTTGTAAACTAAGGAATTACATAGGCTTCTGTTTTCTAATGGTCCTTTCAGGAAAATATGGCAGAAGTTACCCAACTCAACAGTAAATAGGAAAATATATATCAGTTCCAGATGACATAGGGTCATATGACATATCCTTTAAGGCCCTTTATGGACTTAGACCGCAGAATACATGCACTAGCAATTGTTACCTTTGAAACGCATATCTGTGAGCTTAAACAAAGTCTTATCTTTATGTGCACAGAGATAGTACACGTCTCACAAACATACCCAGTGGCTCTGTTCTATGTAGCTCTAGGCACTCCACACATTGCAATATGGTGCTACAGATAACAGGGATACTCTTCTCCGGAAGATGGGAAAGGAAAATGGCACAATTACTCGAGTATAAGCCTAGTTTTTCAGCACAATAAATGTGCTGAAAACCCAAACTCGGCTTATACATGAGTTAAAAAAATATATTAAAGCTCACCATTCCAGCTTCCCCCACTGCTGGCTATATACTGGGGGATATGGGCTGGCAGGCTATATACTTGGGGGTAGGTGCTGGCTATATACTATGGGGCAGCGTCCGGCAGGCTATATAAAGGGGAGGCTGTGACCAATGCATTTCCCACCCTTGGCTTATACTTGAGTCAATAGGTTTTCCGAGGATTTTGTGGTAAAATTAGGGGCATATTCTATTCTAACTATTCAATTTAGCAAAAACACCTTCAATAAAAAGTGATTAATACAACTTGTGATAACAAATCTGATAACAAAGGGGACATTAACCCCTTCACGCTCCGTGACGGATATATCCGCCATGGAGCTGTGAAGGTTGTATGAAGAAGGCTCACGGGCTGAGCCTTCTTCATACAGAGATGGGCTTTGCTGCATATCGCAGCAAAGACCCATCGCTATCACCCGCTGTCGGTGCTTGCACCGATCGCGGGTGTTAACCTTTTCTTTGCCGCCGGCAAAGTCGCCGGCGGCACTTTAAATTTGGCGCCGCCATCTTACCTCCGATCGCCGCTCCCCCGAACGTCATTGGGGGCAGTGATCGGTTGCCATGGTAGCCTCGGGTCTTCGTTTGACCCGAGGATACATGGCTTCTGCACATGCATTACAATGAGCCTATGGCTCATTGTAATGTATAGTGAGCAGAAATGCCATATACTGCGATACAGTAGTATTGCAGTATATGGCAGGAGCGATCAGACCATCTAGGGTTAATGTACCCTAGTTGGTCTAAGAAATAGTGGGGGAAAAAAAGAAAAAAAAAAGTTTAAAAAAATGTAAAAAAATAATAAAATATTAAAAGTTCAAATCACCCCCCTTTCCCTAGAACTGATATAAAATATAATAAATAGTAAAAATCACACATTTGGAATCACCGCGTCCCAAAATGCCCGATCTATCAAAATATAAAAACGGTTATTGACGGCGGTGATCTCCAGAAAGGCAAATGGTGCCCAAATGTCCAAAATGCGACTTTTACACCTTTTTAGATGACATAAAAAATGTAATAAAAAATGATCAAAATGTCGCACAGTCCTCAAAACGGTAGCAATGAGAACATCGGCTCTTTTCGCAAAAAATGACACCTCACACAGCTCCATGCGCCAAAGTATGAAAAAGTTTAATTTTTGAAAATGTATTAAAACGCAATAAAACCTATATACATTTGGTATCACCGCGATCGTACCGAACCAAAGAATAAAGTAGAGGTGTTATTTGGAGCGCAGAGTGAAAGTCATAAAAACTGAGCCCACAAGAACATGACGCACATGAAGTTTTTTTCAATTTTTCCACATTTGGAATTTTTTTGCGGCTTTCCACTACATGGCATGGAATAATAAATAACATCTTGGGAAAGTAAAATTTGTTACGCACAAAATAAGTCCTCACACAGCTCTATACACGGAAAAATGAAAAAGTTATGGATTTTTGAAGATGGAGAGCGAGAAATTAGCGAAAATACCCTGTGTCCTTAAGGGTTAAACTGCATTCCTCTACAGTCTACAGTAGTATCTTAACAGAGCAGGTCAAAATTTACAATTGCTTTCATTGTCATGCAATCATATATTATTATTTGGCCAGCTGTTTCCATTACACACACTTTCCTCTACAGTTGATATGACATGTGTAACTTCTTTCATTTTGTCATGATTTCATTGTTCGGATTTTGCTGTTTATAGCTTAAATCTGAACTTATTATTCTGTTCCCTAAAGACAAAGTAGTAAAAATTGAAGGGTACATGAATGGAAATGTTATAACCATTATCCAGTAAATATGATCTCACGAAGAGAAGGCAGGAAGGAAGATCTAAAGCCTTCATCATAAAAGTTAATGTGGTTTGCATATGTTAAACCCCAGTATAAAACCAACATTAAAAGGCCTTCTAATTTTCTCATCTTTCTCTTAAAAACTTCAGGACGATGTAAAGATACACTGTCTACAATTTCTCGCCCCACAACTCAAAATACTTATGGACGAAATGAAGGAGCCTGGATGAAAGATCCACTTGCAAAGGATGAGAAAATTTATGTAACCAACTACTACTATGGTAACACTTTAGTGGAATTTCGAAATTTGGACAACTTCAAACAAGGTAAAAAGGCAATTTTTTTAAAATGAACATGCCAAATTTATATTGCACCTATCCTTTCAAAACCTCACTAAAATCTATGCTAAAATATTCAGGCAGATTTGATCCCAATTTTTCAGAGAAGTTCAACTGCCATTGACTAACGGTAAGAAGCCACATATCCATGGCAAAGCCATATGCTGAAAGTATAAAAATATAGAAATTTGGAAAATCCAATTGTCACAGGGACAATTGGAGTTATAATTATAAAATATACCAGCTCCGACTTACATACAAATTCATAGTTTCATAGTTTATACAGTTGAAAAGACACTTGTCCATGAAGTTCAACAAAGGAAGGGAAAAGATTCAATGAGGAAGGGAATTAGGGGAAACATTTCTATATAACATATCCATCAATGCTATTTAGGTGTAAAAAGGCATACAGAACCTTCTTGACGCTCTCTGCTGTCCCTGCTGTGACTAGAGCCTGAGGCAGGCTATTCCACAGATTGACAGTTCTCATAATAAAAAAGCCATCGCCTCTGGTGATTAAACCTTGATTTCTCCAAACGGAGACAGTGCCCCCTCGTCTTTTGATTTAAGCTGAAACAACTTACCACCATATTTTTTGTATGGACCACCTCGTAATCGTCTCTTTTTCTGACTAAATAAATCTAATTGTTTTAATCTTTCCTCATAACTGAGACCCTCCATACCCTTTATTTTTATGGCTCTACATTGAACCCTCTCCAGCTCCAGGGCATCCTTTTTATGGACCGGTGCCCAGAACTGGACAGCATATTCCAGGTGAGGCTGAACCAATGCCTTGTACAGTGGTAATATTACATCCCTATCATGAGAGTCCATACCACTGTTGATACATGACAATATCCTACTGGCTTTAGAGGCAGCTTATTGAAATTGCATTGCAATTTATCCTATCTTTCACATAACCCGAGGACTGCCTGTATGTCTCTTTGCCCAAATATATCTACCATATAACAATTCTTCAGTATCTTTTTTTTTAATTTTAGAACTGCGTAATTTGTTGTACCCCTGTTATTCCTCAGACACATTATCAATTTTATTTCATTTATTTTCTTAAATTGTGGTGCACTTGCAAAACCTGCACCCTCCTTGTGTTGCCTCTGTACATTTTGCGGTTTTTATTGGAGACTATATAAAGGGATCAACCAATCTTTCATCCCTTTTTATAAGATCACTTTTTGATAATTGTTCACTTATTTCAGCGCTGCATGGTGGCTGTCTTTGCGGTGACAGTCTGTATGTCGAGAGTTGTACCCAGAGTACAGGTTTTCACTAGAAACCTAAACCCTGTGGGTGTTATGTTGTGGTGGTAGGCTGTCAATGTGCAGTGAGCCATGTAAAAGAGGTCAATTTGAAATTATTAGTGGGCTTATTCAGTTAAAGTTTAAATGTTACAAAAATGTTGACAAATTTTACTAGTCAAATATTAAATACTGCAGATGATAATGGTAACATTTCTAATTTACTTTAAAAAAAGAAATATGATCATGTTTGCTTCCATTTCCTCTGCCTGTACTACCCATTTATACAGTTTGTGTAAACGGCTAATGGATATGGGAACCTCATAAAGTAAGACTTTAAGAAGACTTTAAGGAGTTTGCTTTCAGCAAAGAATTGCTACCATTTGTGTCATGAAAAGTTATATTTTCCCCTTTCTCTCTATAATATATATAATTCCTCTAACTATTTCAGACAGGGGTGTAACTACCGTCGTAGTTGGAGGGGAGGGGGGGCAGCGTCATCTGATTCCTGGGCTCCTTCGCTTTCCTGCCCCTCTGTCCAATGATATGTGGCCCCGACACATCAAACCCCTCCACACCCCAACCACTTCCCCCCATCGGAGTGGAGGTGGTTTATTCATTTTAGGCTGCCCGGGTACACCCGCACATCCCACAACCCCTCCCATTCCCTGCAGCGAGGAGGAGTGAGCATAGTCTGTGCCTGCCCCAGTGATGTTCCCCCTTGTCTGCTCCCGTCCGAGCCCCCACCTACCTAGTTTTCCCGCCATCTGGTCACATGACCCAACGGGCAACAACTTTGAGGACGAGTGGAGCATGGTGGAAACGAAGAGTGCCATGCCTGGTAAGTGTATATAATATATATATCTATATCTCTATATAAAAATATGAAAAGTAGGCAGCACTCCAAAGCTTCCAGTAAAAAAGTGTTATTCTTTATTCCATGTTAAGAGTACAACATAGTACAGGGATGTTTCGGCTCGCTTGGAGCCTTTTTCAAGCCAAGTGGTAAGAGTAAACAACATATACATATAATATATATTATAAAAAAAATTATAGCAGCACTCAATAATGGAAAAATATCACTCAGGTGCACATTCCCAGAACCGGGATCACAGTTCATCCAAGGTATAAAATAAGAAGAATGGCAGCACTCCGAGATTCAATGTGGTCAAAAAGGTACTATTTTATTCCAGCATGTGCCAAGCAAGTTTCAGCTCCCAAAGCCTGGAGCCTTTCTCAAGCAAAGGTGTATACAGCAGTGATACAATTTATATAAAGCATTACGGAAGTGACATCACTCCTCTATTGACAACAAGTGCACAATACAGTATATATACAGTGTTAGGGATACATATTCATTTTGAGCAACAAAATACATTGATAAAATGTGACAACAGTGTGGTGTTTAACAGTGTAATTGCTATTGATCGCTCACCAAGGAAATATGTTAGCGGGTCCATCGGCGTTCCTAATGGTAGACTGCGCATGACAGTCACATGACAGACACGTGAGTAGTCACGTGATCGCTGTGAACGTGATGGGTCAAGGGAGGTCGGCGAACAGTGCGCTTGCGCACAAGTAACTAATGTGTCGCCGTCGCCATATTGAATAGGGGAACGTGATATATGGTAAGTATATGGGAATATATCCCTAGTGCATCTATAGTAGATCAAAAGATGCCTAACGGTGCATGGTTCCAAAGGTGTCACCAGGTGTACCAAAGTCTACAGACCACCAAATTTGTGGTTATCTGGATAGACATAAATCCACTCTCTGCAATCCTAATCGGACATTAATCCAAAGGATGCATCCCGGGGATTAAATGCTACTCCTCAAACATTCCTTTAGCGGAGCCATTTTTGCACCTCTAATTAATAATTAATTAATTAATTAATAACTAATTAATAAGCAATGTACGAATTATCCCCTAAAAATAGCATTATTAAACTCCAAAGCCCACATCCGGACCCAGTATTGTAACATAGTCGCATTCTGGTGACAAAGTGACGCGTCTTCAACGTGAGGTTACAGTGTAGTGCTCAATGTGAAGTGAGAAAAATCTATGAGAAAAGAGAACAGAAGACAAAATTAATCGGCTTGAATAAAAATATACATAAATAATAACACCAACGTATTTCTGATAAGGATATCAGGAGTCGCACCTAAGCAACCCCTGGAGTTACCCAATCCTAGGCTACATCAAGGGGTCTGAATTCAATATTAAGTCCTCTAGGTTTTAAGGTATTTAGCCTATGGATCCATTCCATTTCTTTTCTGTGTAATCTCAGGGATCTGTCCCCACCTAGTCTATGTGGTGGGACATGAGCGATTATGCGTACCTTTAGTTGAAATTGTGTTTGGCCTCCACACAATGTTTAGAGACTGGCAAGTCCAATCTCCTGTCTCTTATGGATTGTCTGTGATTATTTAATCTCAATTTCAATTCTGTACTGGTTTCCCCAATGTACCAAAGTCCACAAGGTCATTCCAATAAATAGATCACATATGATGAACTACATGTCAGATATTCTTTACCTGTATGTATGTCGGTAAACGTATTGCCTTTCACTATCATTTTACAATTGACGCAGTTCAGGCAGGGGAAACATCCCTTGGTGGCTCTAGAGAGAAAAGAATGTGCATTTTTCTTAGCCGAACCAAAGTCTGATCTAACTAGATCATCTTTTAAATTTCTCAACCGTCTAAATGCAAATAACGGAGGATCTTGAAACATGGTAGGGTGTCTGAGGTAGGGTGGTAGGGTGATTATTAGAAAGAACGGGCCAGTGCTTTCTAATAATGCTGGAAATAGCGTGGCTGGACTCTGTATAGGTCGAGACAAAGGTGAGTCTATTTATTGATGGTTCTCTAGTTTTTTTGTTTTTTTTTTACTAGGATGTCTTTTCTATCCTTTGATAGTACCTTTCTCCTATGTTGGGTCAAGATATGGGGGGGGGTAACTTCTGTGGCGGAACTTGTCCTCCATATCGTCCAACCTCTCCTGTAATTGTGGATCGTTATCAACAATCCTCCTGACTCGTAACATCTGGCTGTACGGTAGCGACCTAATCATGCGTCTCGGGTGACAACTTTCAAATTTCAATAAATTGTTCCTGTCAGTCTCCTTGACTAACAGGTCTGTAGAAAACCCATTGTCTGCCAGAGATACTTTGACATCAAGGAACTGCATCTCACTTTTGGACAAAATATGTGTGAATTTTACAGTGGGGTCAATTTCATTGAGAAACAAGTAGAATTCTTCTAACTCTTCTTCTGTACCTATCCAAATCACGAAGATATGATCTATATATTGCCACCATCTTGCACCATTGAGAACTTTCTCAAAATGGCGCAATCTATAGATGTATTTCTCCTCCAAGTGACGCATATAGATATTGGCGTAAGTAGGTGCTACATTTGAGCCCATCGCCGTACCCTGGGTTTGAACAAAAAATGTTTTACTGCATCAGTACCCCTCTCGTGGTCAATCGATGTGTACAAGCTTGTTACATTAAATGAGACTAGAAATAATTCCCTGTCTTTTCTCATAGATTTTTATCTCACTTCACATTGAGCACTACACTGTAACCTCACGTTGAAGACGCGTCACTTTGTCACCAGAATGCGACTATGTTACAATACTGGGTCCGGATGTGCGCTTTGGAGTTTAATAATGCTATTTTTAGGGGGTAATTCGTACATTGCTGGAGTTATTAATTAGAGGTGCAAAAATGGCTCCGCTAAAGGAATGTTTGAGGAGTACCATTTAATCCCCGGGATGCATCCTTTGGATTAATGTCCGATTAGGATTCCAGAGTGTGGATTTATGTCTATCCAGATAACCACAAATTTGGTGGTCTGTAGACTTTGGTACACCTCGTGACACCTTTGGAACCATGCACCGTTAGGCATCTTTTGATCTACTATAGATGCACTAGGGATATATTCCCATATACTTACCATATATCACGTTCCCCTATTCAATATGGCGACGGCGACACATTAGTTACTTGTGCGCAAGCGCACTGTTCGCTGACCTCCCTTGACCCATCACGTTCACAGCGATCACGTGACTACTCACATGTCTGTCACGTGACTGTCATGCGCAATCTACCATTAGGAACGCCGATGGACATATTTCCTTGGTGAGCGATCAATAGCGATTACACTGTTAAACACCACTGTTGTCACATTTTATCAATGTACTTTGTTGCTCAAAATGAATATGTATCCCTAACACTGTATATATACTGTATTGTGCACTTGTTGTCAATAGAGGAGTGATGTCACTTCCTTAATGCTTTATATAAATTGTATCACTGCTGTATACACCTTTGCTTGAGAAAGGCTCCAGGCTTTGGGAGCTGAAACGTTGCTTGGCACATGCTGGAATATCTATAATCTATATATCTATCTCAAACATAGGCGATCACACCCCCTAATCAACATATTACATAGTGTCATTATTTTATATCATAGAATTCATCATATGATATACCTAAAAACTCAATAATATACATATGTAAAGTGCTAGTGCATGAGTACAATCAAAAATTCAGGGATTAGTCCCCAGTGCCTTGTGTACTACCACAGTGTAAAGTGCAACAGTGTCGAAAATAAATGTATAAATATAAATACATTAGGTATCTCACCATCCGATCCACGAGTTGCACAGGACAAACAAACCATTCAAGTGCGCGCCAGTAGAAAGCGTCATGTGTATACAAACACAGAATGCAGCGGACCGATCGTACAGACGTAAGAGCCGTCTATGCGGCGTACAAAGAGATCTGTGGTTATTTGAAAAAGGGGCTTGTTAGCACAGTCTAGTGTGCAAAAGTGGTCAATGGCACAGCGGAGGGCACAAAACTCATAGCCAACCGGCTTTCACATATGACACGCATAAGTCAGGATATTAGTAGAAGGGGCAGGGTAACCAGTAGACCCCTGTATATAACAAGGGAAGCTGAAACCCACGTAGGCAATACATATTTATATCTATGGCCCATTACAGGCTCGAAGGGAATACAAAAGCTCAATGCCACTACACCCCATATATATCCTGTAATGATATCCACTCCCATGGCACATAGTATGACCACAAAGTAATATATATCGAAAAATAATAACCCATATCTAGTTTATTAAGACATATATAATGCGATGAAGAAAAAAAAGAAAAAAGAACCACGGCACTGATGGTACACATTATTAATCAGCAAAAATGTGGAAAACGATGGTGAGAATGTTCCCAATTCAACTTCATTGTTTTTTCAGATCATATGAATACTGAGACAATAATTAGAAAAGGTGCAAAATATGTTAGATAGATCTTATCACTATCAGTGTATACCATGGTATCAAATGGGCAAGATACTTCAGAACAGAACATTGACGTACATATTCTTTGGGCATATATTATTAGATATTGCTTACAGAAGCAGCACACAGAAAAAGGGTGAAATTGGTGGGTGCAGGCTCACCAGGACCAGGCATCAAGTCCTCCAACGATAAAAATATGAAAAGTAGGCAGCACTCCAAAGCTTCCAGTAAAAAAGTGTTATTCTTTATTCCATGTTAAGAGTACAACATAGTACAGGGACGTTTTGGCTCGCTTGGAGCCTTTTTCAAGCCAAGTGGTAAGGAGTGAACAACATATATATATATATATATATATATATATATATATATATATATATATGGCACAAAAACACAGTTGTTCGTGGTGCACAGTTTGCCCCTTAACCCCTTAAGGACGGAGGGTTTTCCGGCTCATTTCTCGCTCTCCAACTTCAAAAATCCATAACTTTTTCATTTTTACGTGTACAGACCTGTGTGAGGGCTTATTTTGTGCGTAACAAATTTTACTTTCCCGTAATGTTATTTATTTTAACATGCCGTGTACTGCGAAGCTGAAAAAAAATTCCAAATGTGGAAAAATTGAAAAAAAACCGTCACGTTCTTGTGGGCTCAGTTTTTACGACTTTCACTCTTCGCTCCAAATAACACGCCAACTTTATTCTTTGGTTCGGTGCGATCGCGGTGATACCAAATTTATATAGGTTTTATTGTGTTTTAATACATTTTCAAAAATTAAACGAATGTGTACAAAAAAGAAAAAAAATTTTTTGCCATCTTCTGACGCTAATAACTTTTTCATACTTTGGCGCACGGAAATGTGTGAGGGGTCATTTTTTGCAAAATGAGGCGACGTTTTCATTGCTACCATTTTGAGGTCTGTGCGACGTTTTGATCATTTTTTATTTCATTTTTTATGTTATGTAAAAAGGTGTAAAAGTCGCATTTCGGACATTTGGGCGCCATTTCCCGCCTCGGAGGTCACCGCCGCCCGTAACCGTTTTTATATTTTGATAGATCGGGCATTTTGGGACGCGGCGATACCTAATATGTCTGTGATTTTTACTGTTTGTTATGTTTTATATCCGTTCTAGGGAAAGGGGGGTGATTTGAACTTTTAATATTTTATTAATTTTTTTTATTTTTTAAACTTTTTTTTTTCTTTTTTTTTCACTATTTTTTAGACCATCTAGGGTACAATAACCCTAGATGATCAGATCGCTCCTACCATATACTGCAATACTACAGTATTGCAATATATGGCGTTTTTGCAGGTCTTACATTACAATGAGCCACTGGCTCATTGTAACGAACCTGCATAAACCATGTAGCCTCGTGTCAAGAGAAGACCCGAGGCTACCATGGTAACCGATCGCCGCCCCCCGATGACGTTCGGGGGCGTGGCGATCGAAAAAAAGATGGCGGCGCCCACGCGCCGCCGTCTTTTAAACGCCGCCCGCGACTTTGCGGGCGGCGTTTAGAGGGTTAATAGCCGCGATCGGTGCAAGCACCGACCGCGGTTATTAGCGGTGGGGGTTTTGTGCAAAATGCAAAAACCCCCACCTCTGTATGAAGAGGACCCGTGAGCCCTCTTCATACATCCCTTATACCTCTGCGCCGTAGAGCTACGGCGCAGAGCGTTAAGGGGTTAAGGAGCTACTCACGGTATAAGACCGGTCCACACAGTCTTTGAAAAAGTCCACAAAAATAGAGAAAAATATTTTCACTATGACCGGAGCTCCAATGATTCTTCTTCTCCCTCTTATTTTATCTTAAAACTTCGATGAACAGCACCAGTCTTCAATTTCTCCTGCTGAAAGTATGTCTCCATTCAGACTAGCACCATCGCACTCTCCTTCTCCTCCTTTATTATATTGTAACTGGAAGAAAATATGCAGGCAGATGGTGTGGTACGTTCCAACAAGGTTAAAATTTATTCCAATTCATCATATTCACAAAAATCCATTAAAAATGCGCATATCACAAATTCACATAACGGGACGCTAGCTTTCTATCCGCCCGACCCAGGGTTTTGCCGGCAAGGCTTCTTCCGGGGCGTTGCTCGGAAGAAGCCTTTCTGGCGCTTTTGTGAATTTGTGATATGCGCATTTTTAATGGATTTTTGTGAGTATGATGAATTGGAATAAATTTTAACCTTATTGGAACGTACCACACCATCTGCCTGCATATTTTTTTCCAGTTACAATACAATTAAAAGAGGAGAATGAGAGTGCAATGGTGCTAGTCTGAATGGTGACATACTTTCAGCAGGAGAAATTCAAGATTGGTGCTGTTCATCGAAGTTTTAAGATAAAATTAGAGGGAGAAGAAGAATCCTTGGAGCTCCGGTCATAGTGAAAATATTTTTCTCTATTTTTGTGGATATATATATATATATATATATATATATATATATATATATAAACAAACAAAAATTGCAAAGCAGCACAGCCTTCAGGAAAAAAAGGGTTTCAGACGGGTGCTATCCCAATACTCTTACCCAAAGAGTGTAGATATAGAAGCAAAAAAGTGGCAGCACCCAAGGAATCGTGGAAAAAAATGTGAGGTTTATTCCATCTCTAGAAACGTTTCAGCTGTTAATCAGCCTTTGTCAAGCCATATATATATATATATTTCATTCCCCTGTCGCAACTGTATTAATTGCAAGCAGATGAACAAAGGTAACTCCTTTTCTCACAATAACGATGAATACAAAGTGAAGCATTACCTCAACTGTGATAGCTATTATGTCATCTACATGTTAAACTGCCCATGTGGTCTTCTCTATATTGGAGAAACCACTCTGGAATTTAAAACCAGATTAAATCAACATCGATATACGATACGAAGTGGTAGGAGGAACCTACCTGTCTCCAAACATTTTGTTGAACAGGGACACTCAGAGGGAGATTTCAATTGATTGACCATGTGCCTCCATTGCATAGGGGAGGTGATAGGGAGCGTGTGTTAAAAAAGAAAGAACTGCAATGGATTCACACCCTAGATACCCTCCGACCCAAGGGTTTGAATGTCGACTTCAAGTTAAGCAATATCTAATAATATATGCCCATAGAATATGTACGTCAATGTTCTGTTCTGAAGTATCTTGCCCATTTGATACCATGGTATAGGCTGATGGTGATAAGACCTATCTAACATATTTTGCACCTTTTTCCAATTATTGTCTCTGTTTTTTCAGATCATATGAATACTATGAAATTGAATTGGGAACATTCTCACCATCGTTTTCCACATTTTTGCTGATTAATAATGTGTACCATCAGTGCCGCGGTTCTTTTTTCTATTTCCTTTTTTTCTTCATCGCATGTCAATATATATGTCTTAATAAACTAGATATGGGTTATTCTTTTTCAATATATATTACTTTGTGGTTCATACTATGTGCCATGGGAGTGGACTTTATCCTATCATTACAGGATATATATGGGGTGTAGTGGCATTGAGCTTTTGTATTCCCTTCGAGCCTGTAATGGGCCATAGATATAAATATGTATTGCCTACGTGGGTTTCAGCTTCCCCTTGTTATATACAGGGGTCTACTGGTTACCCTGCCCCTTCTACTAATATCCTGACTTATGCGTGTCATATGTGAGAGCCGGTTTGGCTATGAGTTTTGTGCCATTAACCACTTTTGCACACTAGACTGTGCTAACAATCCCTTTTTTCAAATAACCACAGATCTCTTTGCACGCCGCATAGACGGCTCTTACCTCTGTACGATTGGTCCACTGCTTCTGTGTTTGTATACACATGACGTAATCATGACATGCGCAGTATGAACTGTGCACAGATCTGCCACCTGCTGGTCATTCATCCTTATAATCCGGTGCACCTTATAGTCCAAAAATATGGTACTATATGTGCATGTATATGATGTATGGTATATTATATACTGTACATGTGTATATTCTATGACAGCTCAGACTTACCATACTTTTGCTGATACTTATGCCACCTGCCATATACATCAAGAGGCCAGCGTATGATAAATCTCCCCCTATGTATGTATATGATGTGTATGTACTGTATGTGTATGTACTGTATAAATGTATGGATGTGTGCATACTGTGTGCCTATATACTTTATCATATGATAGCTCCGCCTCCCCTCTGGCGCAGCTGGATACATCAAGAGGCTTAGGCCACTTTCTAGGTCATACCTGGCATAGAAATAAGCAAAACCAGACTATTCATATGTGAAAAGTTGCTGCCTACAGTGTGGGCTCCTGTCCCTCTACGCCTCACTGCCAGGGAGGTGGCGGAAAGGGAAAAATAATCAGAAGTTCTAGCAATATGCTAGCATATGCAATTATTTTAGGGTTTCTATGCCAGTGTTCTGGCGCAGAAGCCCTGATAAATAAGCCCCTATCAGTTTGTACATAATGTTTGTATTGTTGTATAAATGTGTGAGTATGAGTTTATACACGTGTGTAAGAGTATTAATGTGTGCATGAGTGTAGAACTTTGTGTGTATTGGAGTATATAAAATATGTGTAATTTTACAAATATGTATATATTTTTTTGCAAGGAAATGGAGAGAGAGGCGCTCCTATAGTGCAATACCCTTCATGAAAGATGGCAAAGAACGGTAGTATGAATCTTGAAGAGAAAGCTTCAAGTAGTGGCCTCCTGCACCCAGCACTAGGTGAAATTGGATTTTGTACATTGTAGCGGTCCGGCGCCATTGTATCGCTCTACCACATGCACATCTTGGATGTACTGTATTGCCTATATATTTTTTTGAAGTGGTAGGGGGCCCCATGCAGAAATCTGCTATGGGAGCCAGCCTCTCCTAGTTACGCCTCTGATTGTAGATCTCTGCTTGCTACTGATCATCAGGAAGCTTCATTGTTTACTTCCTGTGCTCAAAAAACGGCCCACGGTCATCAATGACATCACATAAACAGTAAACCTAAACAATGAAGCTGTTTGTTGAATAACAACAAGCAGATATCTAGAGAACAATGAGAAATTGATACAGAAAGTATACTGGGAAATTGTATGTGTGATCTTTTCATCACAAAAACAATAATCAATTATTTGCTGAAAGAGGAAAACCCCTTTCTCTTTTTACAGACAGTCACCTGATAATCTTTTTTCGTCCTCAGGGCTGAATCATCTAGTTACTGTATATACTCGAGTATAAGCCGACCCGAGTATAAGCTGAGACCCCTAATTTTACCACCAAAAACTGGGAAAACCTATTGCCCCATCGTATAAGCCGAGGGTGGGAAATGGATTGGTCACAGACCCCCCCAGTATATAGCCAGCCAGCCCCCTATAGTATACAGCCTGCCGCCAGTAGTATACAGCCACCCCAGCCTGCCCCCAGTAGTATACAGCCTGCCCCCAGTAGTATACAGCACTGCCCAGCCTGCCCCCAGTTGTATACAGCACTGCCCAGCCTGCCCCCAGTAGTATACAGCACTGCCAAGCCTACCCCCAGTAGTATACATCAGTACTGCCCAGCCTGCCCCCAGTAGTATACAGCACTGCCCAGCCTGCCCCCAGTAGTATACAGCACTGCCCAGCCTGCCCCCAGTAGTATACAGCACTGCCCAGCCTACCCCCAGTAGTATACATCAGCACAGCCCAGCCAGCCCCCAGTAGTATACAGCACAGCCCAGCCAGCCCCCAGTAGTATACAGCACAGCCCAGCCAGCCCCCAGTAGTATACAGCACAGCCCAGCCAGCCCCCAGTAGTATACAGCACAGCCCAGCCAGCCCCCAGTAGTATACAGCACAGCCCAGCCAGCCCCCAGTAGTATACAGCACAGCCCAGCCAGCCCCCAGTAGTATACAGCACTGCCAAGCCTACCCCCAGTAGTATACATCAGCACTGCCCAGTCTGCCCCCAGTAGTATACAGCACTGCCCAGCCTACCCCCAGTAGTATACATCAGCACAGCCCAGCCAGCCCCCAGTAGTATACAGCACAGCCCAGCCAGCCCCCAGTAGTATACAGCACAGCCCAGCCAGCCCCCAGTAGTATACAGCACAGCCCAGCCAGCCCCCAGTAGTATACAGCACAGCCCAGCCAGCCCCCAGTAGTATACAGCACAGCCCAGCCAGCCCCCAGTAGTATACAGCACAGCCCAGCCAGCCCCCAGTAGTATACAGCACAGCCCAGCCAGCCCCCAGTAGTATACAGCACTGCCAAGCCTACCCCCAGTAGTATACATCAGCACTGCCCAGCCTGCCCCCAGTAGTATACAGCACTGCCAAGCCTACCCCAGTAGTATACATCAGTACTGCCCAGCCTGCCCCCAGTAGTATACAGCACTGCCCAGCTTGCCCCCAGTAGTATACAGCACTGCCAAGCCTACCCCCAGTAGTATACATCAGTACTGCCCAGCCTGCCCCCAGTAGTATACAGCACTGCCCAGCCTGCCCCCAGTAGTATACAGCACTGCCCAGCCTACCCCCAGTAGTATACATCAGCACAGCCCAGCCAGCCCCCAGTAGTATTAGTATACAGCACTGCCAAGCCTACCCCCAGTAGTATACAGCACAGCCCAGCCAGCCCCCAGTAGTATACAGCACAGCCCAGCCAGCCCCCAGTAGTATACAGCACAGCCCAGCCAGCCCCCAGTAGTATACAGCACAGCCCAGCCAGCCCCCAGTAGTATACAGCACAGCCCAGCATTAAAAAAACAATAAACTTATATACTCACCCTCCGGTGGCCCCGATGTACAGGGGCGCGGATAGAAGACGAAGATAGAAGACGGGCGCGGAAGCCAGAAGAGGACCCGCGCGGACTTGGCTTTCGCGCCCGTCTTCTATCTTCTTCTATCTTGCGCTCAGGAGAGAGCAATGGCGGCGCCCAGCGCGATGTACAGAAGATAGAAGACAGGCGCGGAAGCCAGAAGAGGACCCGCGCGGACATTGGGGGAGCCGCACTGCACATCGGCGCCACTGGAGGGTGAGTATATAAGTTTTTTTTTTTTTTAAGTATTTTTTAAGTGACCTGTGACTCGTGTATAAGCCGAGGGGACGTTTTTCAGCACATTTTTTGTGCTGAAAAACTCGGCTTATCCACGAGTATATACGGTATGTGTTCTCTAGGTAGGGAAAGTTAATCATTTGGTTGTTTATCTGACTGACATGGAGGGACCTCAGAAGGTTTTCAGATACACTGTTCACTGCAGAAGAAAGCATAACACAGAGAAGCTGCTTTCATAAAAGTTTACTATTATCACATGCTGTGTTCATTCCTAAAATAAAGTCATTCTTTAATATAAAATGAGTTTCAGATTTCTGATTTGATGGTAAATACATTTATTTAAAAAAAGAATACATCAGGCAGAGACAAGCCCTATTTCTTTATAAATACGTTATTTTTGAAAGTTTTCCTTGCAAGTTAGCAGTAAATGCCATCATTATCACACTTTTCATTTTTATGTAGCATTATTACAGTAATAAAAAAATAAAAGAGCTACAGTACTTGCCAACTTTCTTGCCCCTGTGGAAATGTAATACCACTCAAGGTAGGTGGTGACTCACATTATATAAACCTGTACATGCCAGGCAATCTGTACTTTTAGTAACCTGCATGTAATTAAGTATGAAGCCAATTTAAAGGGCATACTGCTCAATAACTTTAGCACCATTGTTCCTGAAATGTTATACTAACTATAGTCAGTCACTTGAAAGAGGAGTTGTTTGAACAGGAAACTTGGACCTGTTGATGTCATTCTTTTCCAGTCTGTCATTTCTTGCCTCACATTCTACAGACCATATGTAATTTCCTAAAAGACTGATCAATGACCACTTGCTGTAGTTTTGATTCTCCTTCCTTGCTTGCTATGTATAATCAGCACAACCATACACACATAAATCAAGGTATCTCTGCATTGGATGTATAGTGCCTTTACCTGGTACAAGTTCTATCAAATAATACTTTTGCAGGGATGTATTTCAACATATTTAATTAAGGATCTAATCTGCTTTATGTGTTAATCTGCTTTATAAAGAGGTGAAATAGGCCTAAATCATATTTACTACAATGGAATATCTGCAGATTGAAGTAGGTTTGGGCAGTGCAAGATTTTACCTTTTGAGTAAGCAAATTTTCTTTTTTTCCCCACATTGTTTTTTTGTTTTGGGCTTTGTTCAGTTTTTTTGTGACAAAGTGAGGCATACTATGATTTTATATTGGTACTTCTCTATGCCTCCAGTTTCACACATAATGGGATTTATTTACTAAGGGTCCGCGGATCGCACTTTCGTCAGATTTTCAAAGTTTCTGGGATTTGCGCCGCTGTGACAGGTATTTATCTGGTGAATGTGTTGCACACGATCAGATTGTAGCACAATTGCACTTGCTTTCATGCGACAGAAATCGGGGGGCGTGCCGTCGGACTGAGAGCAGGATTTAACATTCAAATTGTGTCGCAAGACAGTGCACTTATGCACATCCCCCACCAGGCCTAGCCTTTTTCTTGGGGCCTGGAGACAGCCGGGGCCCGGAATACCGGAGTGGCTGGTGGTTGCGGCATAGGCACACTAGTGTCACGGTGCTTGGTATGGGGACCGGAGGGCTGTCCTACAGCCTGGCAGGTCTCCAGAAGGTGGTGTTGGCAAGAAATGATGAGGGAGAGGCTGCTGTAGTAGTTCTCCCTGGGGCTACCCTTTGGGGTCTGGAATATGAGTCCCTGTGCAGTGGATAGGGTGCCTGTGATGGTGCCAGCCGTAGTAGCAGGGACCAGATGGAGGCAGACGTTGTACAAAAGTAACTTACAGTTCTTTATTGGAACCAACAGGAACAGTGGATAACGTGCCAAACGAATCTTGACAATGGTAGAATGCTGGGGGTGCACTTGGAGAGGGAACCACAGGGATTGACCACCACCCTGCATGCAAGGGCAGGCTGGGAGGTAGCTGTGTCCTAGTAGGATGCTTCAGCTTGTCCTGGGTTACTTCAGATATCACCCTTGAAGGTAGGATCATACCCCTTTACTCTCACTAACTCCTCAGAGCTGCTCAAGCAGTGAGCTGGCTCTCTTGCTCTGCTTTGTCTGACTACTCTGACTGACTGCTCTTCCTAGACTGGTCTCTAGAACTTTCCTGACCAGGGGTTTTTATTACTCCCATTGGTCAGTTGGTGGTTATTCCTCCAATTGCATCCCAGCTTACAATACAATATTAGAACAGATGTGATCGGCTGATGGAAAGACATCACATTAAACAATTAACTCCTGCCTTACCAGGCAGGATCTACCGCTGCAGTGTTCCCCGCGTTGTGTAGTGACCTGCTGTGGGGTTGATCAGACTCCACACAGGTTACGAGCCACATATTGGGACGTAATTGCAACAACTGCTCTGCCTTGCATCGGAAGGGGTGTTGCACTTACATACACCGGGAAGAAGGTGAACTCCGGTAGACCTGAGAGGGGACACATGCAGGATCTCGGGCGCATGATCTTAGTGGATCGCGCCAGAGTGCATGATAGTCGAACACTAAGTACTTTGTGAACTCCTCCAGATGGGTAAGTAAATGTGCCCCAATGTGTGCAGTTCTGAGGCTGAAAATAATGAGCCCAAGGTCTGCTTAATGACAATTGAAAAGATTGCTCATATATGGGGCTATGGAAACCACTGCCACAGGAGTCTACAGAAAAAAATGTGGACAAGAGCTGGCTGCTGAAAACAAGCGAGCACACATCCCCATTTGCGTGCTTTAAAGTGGTTTACCCATGAAAGAAAATTCACAAATGTCGATCCCCTAGTGATATTTACACAATAAAGATTATTTTTAATCCCATACTCTACAATTTTACTGTACTTACTTTACTTTAGTTTTATTACTGTTTTAGCTCCTATAATCCAGGTATGATCAGTGTAAAATTCCATAGTGTGGGAAGACTCTCTAACCAGACACTCCATGATCCCAGTCGTAATGTAAGATGCTGTGTGCTGCAATGTGGTTAAGTTATCAGGGTACAAGGTTTAGCAACACTTTCTTTCTATGTGTCAGATACTAGTGCAATGTTTAGAAGGTAAATGAGAGATGAGACATATCAGAGATGAGATGATGAGATGCATATTAGACACAATGAGAGACTATCAGATAAGCTTGTAGCTCTCCTCTCGCTGCTGCTTTTGTTGTTTGCCGTCAGGATGTGAGTGTTTATCAGTGTGAGCTTGTCCTGGAATGCAGGGGTAGGGGCAGCTTCAGGGAGCAGAGAAGAGCTCAGCTCCACTACGTCAGACAAGATTGCTGCGGAACCTAAAGTCATTAGATGCAGGGTCGGAAACCAGGGGCAACTGAAATGGTGTACACCAGGACTGATAGAGATAGGTAGGAATTATATCTGTGAAATGCTGTATTTGTTAATAGAGAATGTGAATTAGAGAATGTGTTATTTTGTTATCCTGAGTACATTTAAGAAACTTTCTTTAAGGGAATACCCGTTTAATACAGAAGGTTTTTCATATGGTCATAAAATTGGGGCATATCAGGAGGTACACACATTCTTTCTTAGATAGTCATCCCATAAGAGATGCATCTGTTCATACAGCAACAGACAACATATAGCCTTCATACACTACCTCTGAGGGTCCTGATGTAGGTCTAGTCTCCTCAAATGATTTTTCAGCTGTGTTCTATACCTTCTGATTACTTTTCCACCAGGTGTAAAACAGACTTGTTGTTGTAAACTGTTGAAAAGTGCTTTTACATGCCTTCCTCCGACACTAAAACCCTTTCAGTATTACTTCATTATGTGAGGTGAGATAATTCGTTGTGCTGCTGAATGGAAGCATTATTTTCATTAACTTTGTCCCCATTTCTGATAAGCCACCAAGCTTCTGTAAGACAGGCCATAAATAAGGGATATATATTCTCAGTCAGCACATTTCTTCTTGCCTTATATAACAGACTAGACTAGCAGGATAGTTGTCTACTAGGGTTAGACAGTTGGCACATAGAAGGTTGTCTCACAAACAAAAGCTCCAGAAACCAAACTTTTCTTGTGTACACACTCCATGATGAAAGTGTTGACTGATCTCAGACAGTCTTACTGTTGCTGTAAGGGGTCATTTTTTGCAGGAGTGGATAATGTTTTCATTGCTCCCATTTCGGCGATTGTGCAGCATTTTTGCATCATTCTTCTTTTATTGAAAGTAAGGAGTACCATGTCGCTATATAAGGTGGGTCTGCGGAGGCCCACTTGTCTAGGAGGAGATTATATATTGTTGAGATGGCATGTGGGGTCTCAGAGGCTGAGGCGCATAATATTTCAAACGGTGTCATATTTCGATGCAAGTTTGCCCTGGTTTTTATGGTGTGATAAAAGTGCATAAGTTGCTTGTATTCCCATTGAAGTCTTGGTGTAGGAGTAGGCTGAGGAATTGCGTCCTTAAGAGACTTAAGGGTCTCTGTTTCAAGGAGGGTCTGAAAGCGTAGCGGGTCTATTGATCTCAGAGGACGCAAGAATTCGTTGGAGATTCCCAGAGGGAAGTCGGGATTGCCTGTTACAGACACCAGTGGGCCGTCCGGGGTGAAGAGTGTTGTATGGTTAGAGAATCTCTTCAGTGTCTTCAACACTTGAGAGGCTACATATGAAAGTGTTTGCAAAGAGTGACTTTGTAAATTATATGTGGCTAACCAAGGGAGGGCGGTGAGGTGGGTAGGGGATAAATGCTCCTCAAGGCTCACCCACAGTTTACTCTTGCCACAGTGAAATCAGTCTAGAATCCTAGCCGCAGCTGCTGCTGCTGCAATGAAATACCCTTTACAATCGGGCAGTCCAAGGCCACCCTGTAATTTTCTGCGTATCAGAGTTGATCTGGCTACCCTAGGTCTCGACTGCGCACACAGAAAGCGGTTCAAGAGGTTATTATGCTTATTGAAAAAGAGTTTTGGTATAGATAGGGGAATTGTTTGGAATAGGTAGAGTAATCTGGGTAGTATAGTCATTTTGATGCATCCCACTCGCCCTAACCACGATATCTTTTTGTTGGCCCATTTGTTCAGATCTACTTTAAGTGTCTCTAGGAAGGGGTCATAATTTAACTGATATGTCTTGTTCAGGTCAGCGGGAATGCGGATCCCCAAGTAGGGAAAAGCGTTTTTTTTTTCATAGAAATGGGTAGTTGGCTGCTAGGATTTCAGTGAGTGCGGCTCCCAGGTTTACTCCCATTGCTACACTTTTGGTCATGTTTATTTTGTGGTTGCTGAAGTGTATGTAATTTTGTATGTGTTGAAAAATTGCAAAGAAGAGGAGTTTCAGACATTTGAGCGATATTTTTTGTTCACGGTTGTCATATTGAAAAGAGCATTAAAAGAATACAGCTACAAAAAGGATACAAATCTTAATTTTTATGGATGTGCAACAGACTTGGATATTTGGAGAAGCCTTTTGAATGCATAAAATAGAACTGAAGTTGCAGGGCAAACATTCAGTGGGTGAAGATAAAAGTTCCAGTTCACATGCTGGATATTTATGCCAATATTTGCCTGAAATTGATAGATTTTTTTTCCCTGCTAGGCAAGAAATCTCTCCCAGATCTCCCATCTGCAAATAAATTGCGGATATTCACTGCTCACTACATAAGACAGATTGCAGGAGAAGTCAGTTGTCATCTGCAGGACGGAGGGTAGGGGATGGAGGAAGCCACATATACTTTTATCCACTTTAAGTGAATGTAATAAGAAAGTTTAATTATAAAAGCAGGTTGGGAGTATTAAAAGGCTATTGGAACCTGATGGCAAGTTACCTTTAAGTATATTGGACAGCCAATTTTTCACCGTCCAACATACGTACCGATTCTCTCAGTTAATAAGACGATGCCTGCAGATGACACTGCTTTCTTATCAGGGCTGGCGCCAGCACCGGATGTACCTGGGCAAGTGCCGGGCCCAGAGCTGCTGGTGGTACCCACCTAAGCCTGTTCATAAGCAATCCATGGGGCTAAAGGGGGGGGGAGGGCTGCATCTAATGCATAGAGGGGTGAGGGGGGCTATATGTAAAATCAGGGGCGGACTGGGAATTTAAAGTGGCCCTGGAAAAAAATGGAAAAGTGGCCCCATTCTGTGGGTGGGGTCAAAACAAGTAGGCGTGATCATGTCATGTGGGTGGAGCTACTAAACTCCACACAAACTGTTGATTAATGGTCTAAATCAACTTGTGCAGCGCAGAGAAAGACTCATACTGCCTCCCTTATACAGGAATAACGCATCTTTTTTTAAAGAACTTAATACTGCCTTATATACACAAAACAACTACTACAATACCCTCTCCATTAAACAAGAATATAACTACTATAGTACTGCCCGCTATGCACAAAAATATAACTACTATACTACTGCCCGCTATGTACAAGAACGTAACTACTATAATGGCAAGAGGCTTAAAAAGCAAAAAGGAAAGCGGGGAATCCAGCATCCGTACACAGAGAATCCAAGGTAGACGACTGTTTAAAAAGTAATTCCAAAATTTTTATTCTTCAAAGTTAAAAAGTGCTTGTGCATTGACATGGGCACAAGAAAGCAAGCAGTGCGAGACACAAAAATTGGCAGAGGTTACCAATTTTTGTGTCTCGCACTACTTGCTTTCTTGTGCCCATGTCAATGCACAAGCACTTTTTAACTTTGAAGAACAAAAATTTTGAAATTACTTTTTAAACAGTCGTCTACCTTGGATTCTCTGTGTACGGATGCTGGATTCTCCGCTTTCCTTTTTGCTTTTTAAGCCTCTTGCCATTATCATGCATCACTGCGAATTTCCGGACCAGTGATAGGGGATACACCGTGCACCTGGCCTGGATTAATACTCTGAAAAGACTGCAGTCGTCAAGGGGTGAGCTGTTACCTGACTTTGTCTCTTTTTAACCTTTACTGTAACTACTAAAATACTGCCGCTATATACAAGAACATAACTACTATACTACTGCCCCCATATACAAGAATATAACTACTATAATACTGCCCCCTATGTACAAGAATATAACTACTATAATACGGTCTCCTATATACAGGAATATAACTACTATATATTGCCAGCCAGACCCCCAGTATATAGCCAGAAAGCCCCCTCCCCCTGCAGTATATGGCCAGCCACCCCCCCAGTTTACAGTCAACCAGTCCCCCTGTATATTGCCAGCCATCCTCCCCTGTATATAGCCAGACAGCCGCCCCAGTATACAGCCAGCCAGGCCTCCCTCAGTATACAGCCAGCCCAACCTGTATACAGCCAACCCGCTCCCCCAGTATACAGCCAGCCCCCCTGTAAACAGCCAGCCCCCCAGTATACAGCTCACCCTGTATATAGCCAATCCCCAGTATACAACCATCCCACCCAGTATATAGCCAGCCCACCCAGTATACAGCCAACCAGTCCCCCTGTATATTGCCAGCCAGCCCCCTGTAAAGCCCCACCAGTATACAGCCATAAAGCCCCCTCCCCCGCAGTATATGGCCAGCCAGCCCCCCCCCCCCGTTTATAGCCAGCCCCTTTTCAGCAAATAGCCAGCTTGCGCTCCCCCCAGTATACAGCCTGCCACCCCTCCTCACTGTATACAGCCAGCCTCTAGCCAGCCAGCCGCCACCCCCCTCACTGCACAGACCAGCATATTAAATAAATAAACCATGAACTCACCTTTCCGACGTTGCCCCAAAGCTCCGCTACTTTATCCACTTGGTCAGGCGGTGACAGCTCAGTGAGCGCTGGTGGCTCACAGACTGTGACGTCAGCCGCTTTGCAATGTCACAGTGTGTGCGACCCCGGCACACACTGAGCTGTCACTGCCGGAGGGAGTGGATAAAGTAGCGGAGCTTCGGGGAAACGTCGGAAAGGTGAGTTCATGGTTTGTTTACTGTTTTCCGACCGGCCCCTCCAGCCCCGGACTGGCCCTGCACTGGGCACAGACTGATCGCCCCACCGGGGGGGTCATATGGCCAGTCCACCCCTGTGTAAAATAACCATGAGGGGGCTGTTTGGTATCATAAACTAGGGAGTATTTTAGGTAACACTGGACTGTTCTAGTTACTCAATTTTTAATGGCACCACTTGAGCTTACTGCAAAGGGGCCTACTTCTTATGGTGAGGAGTATCTTTTACAGAAACTAGTGTAGGTGCAATCTGCTAACATTGTATAGACCAGTGGTTCTCAACCTGTGGGTCGGGACCCCAGCGGGGGTCGAACGACCAAAACCGGGGGTCACCTATAGCCATCGGAGCCGCAATTTTACTGTGTTTTTACTGTGAGTTGCATGGTTTGGGGTCACCACAGCATGAGGAACTGTATTGCGGGGTCACAGCATTAGAAAGGTTGAGAAACACTGGTATAGACAGAAATACACTTAAAAACAAAACAAAGGTAACAGTAAAATAAGACATCCTAGATCTGAATTAATGAAATAGTCTTATTGAATACTTTGTTCTGTACAAAGCTGAATGTGCTAACAACAAAATCACCAAAAATAATCATCAATGGAAATAAAATTAATAACCAATAGAGGCCTGGATTTGGAGTCACCCACAAAAGTAAAGTGGAAAAACACACCGTCCGTAAAACAAGACAAAATGAGTCTCAATATTGTGTGTGGTCTCCACATGCCTGTATGACCCCCCTACAATGCCTCGGTAAGCCATACAAGTTGCCATCCAGGATGGCACTTCAATGCAAGTTGGACAGAAGGTTTGCTGTGTCTGCAGTGGCGTAACAAGACTCCAGCAGGCCCCTACGCAAACTTAGTATCAAGGGTGTGGTCACATGTGACAGTATTGTATTTAAAATGCAAATGATCAGGGGTGGGGCTAGGTCCAATCACATATGCATTTCCATTGAAATGCATGTGATCAGTAACCAGCACCCAGAGTTTTGCATTGTTTAAATGTGTGACTGCACCGCTGTTCCCAACCCACGCATTATACACATATATGTTTGTATGAATACATACATACATACATACATACATATGTATCAAGTACTACACACACACACCTTTTTTTTTAAACACTCAAATATAGGTGCATATACATATAATTATATACACCCGTATATAATTATATAACACACACAAAAGTAGATACCTGAAATAAATATACTGCATATATAAATATAAATATACAAGCAACAGAAATATATAAATGGAAAATAAATATTGTTAGACATAGAAATTAGTCACAGCTGCTCCCTTCACCTTTGTGCTGGGCTGGTCCTTCCTGATCTTTGTTGTGGCAAACTCCTTACAGTTTACAATTCTTCTCCATCACGTGTAGATCAAAGACTTTTCCTGGTCATGATTTATTGCTGCAGAATTTGTCCCCTTTTTTCTGCAGTTCCTTGCCACACTAAAAATTCCAAAATCACTTTAACCATAATGACTGCTGGAGAAAAACTGTGTCCCGCACTGTGCCCCTTAATAATAAATAATTCATGCTCAACACTAACTGCACTGTGTCCCCATATATCCAAATTATACACTGTGACCCCCCTCAGAGGCTGGAGGCACTACCAGGAGACAGGCCAGTACACCAGGAGACATGTAGCGGGCCATAAAGGGGAAAAACCAGTCAGCAGGACCGCTACCTCTGCCTTTCTGCAAGGAGGAACATGGTGAGCACTGCTAGAGCCCTGCAAAATTACCTTGCACAAAGCAGTTAGAAACCAACTAAGGTAGTGGAACTGGAGGCTAAGTTTTTGCATAACCCCACTGAGGAGAATAAGAGCATGTGGTTAGAAGCACAGGAATGCCTCAGGAGATATTGTTTTGAGAGAGCTGCTCGGGAGGCTAAAAAGCAGAGTCAAAAGGCCATTCGGGGACATTACATATCAATGAAAAACCTGGCTGATCTGTTAAAAAGTCAAAATAAAAAGAGCCCCATTGGGGGGATAAAAGGGAAAGATGGGACCTTGGTAACATCCCAGGAAGGGATCAGAGAAGAGTTTAGACTATTTTTTGAGAAGCTGTATTCCTCTGAACTGAAGGTGGGAGAAAAGGAAATAAATAAGATACTGTCGGAGGTTCCTGTTCCGACGCTGCCAATGGAGGAGAGGGACGCCCTGGAACGCCCCTTGCAGCTGGAAGAGATGATTGAAGCCCTAAAAAGCCTCCCCAAGGGGAAAGCTGTTGGCACAGATGGGATCCCACCTGATGTACTACTTCAATATGCGGAAGTAATACTCCCCTTTTTACTGAAGGTCTTTAACCATTCAGTGTCTGTGGGCCTACTGCCCCAATCAATGAGGGAAGACATTATTGTCTTGATCCTCAAGGAGGGGAAATGCCATACGGATCTTGATGCATACCGGCCGATCTCCCTGCTGAACACCGACTATAAGCTGCTGGCCAAAATACTCGCAACAAGGTTGCAGAGGGTGGTGCGCCGAGTGGTACATGGCGATCAATCGGGGTTCATGCCGGGGAGATCGGTCAGGGATAACATCTTGCGAACATGGTGGTGTATGCAATGTTCGAGCGAGGCAGCAGGATGCCGTACGATTGTCTCCCTCGACGCGGTCAAGGCATTTGACCGCGTCGAGTGGGACTATATATGGCTCGTATTGAGGAGAATGGGGTTCGGCCCGCAGTTCGTTGGCTGGGTGAAGCTATTATATGGGGGGGCCTCGGCTAGAATAAGCATTAACGGGAAGGCATCGGCCGCTTGGCAGCTATATAGGGGAACAAGGCAGGGCTGCCCCTTATCCCCTCTGCTGTTTGCAGTGGTACTGGAGCCCCTGGCATGTAGCATTAGATCTGCAGCTAACATAAGGGGGTTGGTATGGGGCTACAGAGAAGTAAGAATACAGCTGTATGCCGATGACATGCTTCTGTTTCTGGACAACTCAGTAGAGGGGATAGGGGTGGTGATGGACTTGATTGATAAATTTAGCAGTATATCGGGCATCAAAATTAATCGGAATAAATCTGCCTGTCTGCCCCTGGATCCCTCATCATCGATACCAACCTCTTTTGAAAACCTCCCGGTAGTAGAAAAGATGAGCTATTTGGGGATCACAATTAGCAATAGGCCAAAGGATTACATCGAGCTAAATGTAAAGCCTCTATTATTTAAGATCAGACAGAAAGTCGCTGTGTGGAAAAAGTTGAATCTACCCATGGCAGCGAGAGTTGTTATCTTCAAAATGGTATTGCTGCCTCAGATTTTATTTATATTTCAAAACAGCCCAATGATGATCCCCAGGAAGGTCTTTTTCACCCTAGACTCTCTTCTAAGGCAATTGGTTTGGAATGGGAAAAATGCACGGGTTAGTTTGAGAAAGTTGCACGCTCCAATAGAGAATGGTGGTTTAGCTCTACCGGATTTTTTGAGTTACTTTATTGCAGCACAATGGCAAAATATTATTGATAGTGATAAAGAAATGATGAATTATATTTTAAAAAAGAAGTATGGGTGCTTATGTGATTATGATATATGGAGTCTGTTGGAAACTGGTGTCTTTAAGAAATTTTCACAGCAGGATGAATATTCGATTTTCACACTAATACAATGGGTTTGGGATCAGATCAAAAGGAAAAAAGGTGTAAATGGGTATTTGAGTGTAACACCTCTGTGTGGTTTTGTAAAATGGACCCCGGTATCGACGGAGTCTCTGAGATTTTGGAGGGGAAAAGGGGTTAGGTTTTTGCACCAGGTGATAGATCAAAGGGGTTTAAAATCCTTTGAGGGAATGGCTTTGGAATTTGGTCTAGGGGGGGGGATTGGTTCTTCTATGCCCAACTTAAGAGTGCCCTAAGTGTTTGTCTCTCAGACAAGGACTTCCTGCAGGAAGAACACCCACTAAAGGATCTGCTGGATCCTACAACCCGGAAGGGTCTATTGTCTAGGGTCTACAAGATAATGATGCAAAAGAAGCATGAACCCCCTGCAATAGAATGTTTAGTTAAATGGCAGAATGACGTACCTGACCTGACAGCGGAGGAATGGGTAGACTCTCTACAGATGAGAAAAAACGATCAAAAACATGTCTCATGTAATTTCTCAAATCTTCATAATACACCGAGTGCACATGACGCCGAAACGGCTAAACTATATGTGGAAAAAAAAGGATGAAATGTGCCCAAGGTGTAACCTGATAGATGCCGATCTTGTGCACATGTTATGGAGATGCCCAAAACTACATCGCTATTGGACACTGGTCCTTGATAAATTACAAGCAATATTCAATTGCAGTATCTCCTTAAACTTGCAGGTTTGCATCTTGGGCACGAAGAAAGGCATTGCTGGCCCTCCGGGATGTATCTCGAGTGTATGGAAGGGCTTATTTTTGGCAAGATTATTAATTCTGAGCCATTGGAAAGACACAGAGGCACCAATGATTAAGAGGTGGGAAGAAAGAATGGATACACTATTCTTAGCGGAAAGATGGGAGGAACTCGACACAGGGATCTGTAGAGATAGCTCGAGGGATATTTGGCTGAACCGCCCGTGAACAGCAGCCCTGTGCATTTATCTCTCTTCTTTGTTGATCCTTTCTCTATCTATGTTCAATGAATATTGGTTAGCTCTTTTGAAGGGATCCGTCACCAGTCGCGGGGGGGGGGGGGGGGGGGTTGGGGAATGGAGGGGGGGGGGGGAGACCTTGCATGTAATAGAAAGATGTCACACAGATGAATGTAAGGGACACTCAAACTGAAAATGTAAACTGCTTTCTCTGTGATTTTACCCTTTTGTATTTTATAACTTGTTGAAAAATAAAACTTTATAAAAAAAAAAAAAAAAAAAAAGAAACCAACTTCATGAGGTTGTGGACCGACGTCCACAGATGGGGGCTGTATTCACAGCCCAACACTGTGTAGGATGCATGGCATTTGCCAGAGAACACCAGGATTGACAAATTCACCACTAGCACCCGCTGCTCTTCACAGTTGAAAGCAGGTTCATGGTCATGGTACTAAGCACATGGGACAGACATGAAAGTCTGGAGATGCCATGGAGAGTAATCTGCTGTCTGCAACATCCTTCAGCATGACCGGTTTGGCAGTGGGTCATTAATGGTGTGAGAAGGTTTTCTTTGGAGGGCTGCATTTTTTATTTCAATATATTATTTTATATTTATTTCAATATTTTTTTTTTAATTTTATTATGATATTTCATTATTATATTATTTTTATTATGATTTTTTCTTGATTTTGTTGCCCGCACATTCAACTTTGTACAGAAAAAAGTATTCAATGAGAATATTTCATGAATTCAGATATAGTGTTGGGATTCGGGATGCGTGGATCCTCTGGACCACCGTGTGAGGTGGTACTATCCGACACGTGGGACCGGATGGTGTTGGCACAAAAATCCGGCAAGGTTTGCAGTAAGAGGCAGGCTTAAATGGATTATGTCACGGCGAGTAGGCTGCCGTCTCGTCACACGACGTGGGGTGCAACTGTATAGGTTAATTTAGCCAACTCTGCGCTCACCTTTCACTCAGGACACAAATTGAGCATAAATCACACCTCATACAGCTTCAGCACTCCAGTCACCTTGTCACACCACTAGACATGCACACTCAGCACTCTAGCAGTCATACAGCTAATCACACTTTATAAGGCTATGGGGCACATTTACTTACCTGTCCACGTCGGGATCCCCGATCTGGAATGTCCGACGATCATGGATTGTGCCGCGATTTGCAACATGCGTGCGCCTGGTATCCTGCATGTGTCGCTTACCCGATCAGGTCCGGCGGAATTCTCCTCCTGGGGTATGTAAGTGCTTGGATTGCAAGACAAATTTTAAAGTTAAATCCCGCGGATTGTCCAAATCCGACGGCCCGCCCCCCTGATTTGTGACGCATGAAAACCGGCGTGATTACGGCACAATCCCCTTTTAACTGCCTGTCCCGGTGGTACAATCCCCGAAAAGTCGGAAAACCCGACAGAAATGCGGCTGCGGGACCCTTAGTAAATAAGCCCCTATGAGTTCACAGAGCATACAGGGACCAAAATTAAAGTGAAAACCTTTTATTACAAAAAGTTGTTCAGTGCCTAAAAAAGAAAGATAAAATGACACACAACACGGCGAAACAGTTATAAAACAAAAAGGGAGAGAAATAATAAAAACTTACAACTTAACCCCTTAACGTCGCAGCCCTTTTTCGTTTTTGCGTTTTCATTTTTCACTCCCCACCTTCAAAACTCTAACTTTTTTATATTTCCATGTACAGAGCTGTGTGATGGTTTATTTTCTGCGTAACAAATTACACTTCAAAATGTTGGTATTTAATATTCCATGCCTTGTACTGGGAAGCGGGAAAAAAATTCCAAATGCAGTGAAAAAGGTAAAAAGGCATTTGTCCTGTATTCTTGTGGGCTTGGATTTTACGGATTTCACTGTATGCCCCAAATGACATGTCTACTTTATTCTTTGGGTCGGTACAATTAGGGGGATACCAAATTTGTATAGGTTTTATGTTTTCATACATTTAAAAAAAAATTAAAACCTCCTGTACAAAATAGTTTTGGGGGATTTTGCCATCTTCTGCGGCTAATAACTTTTTATACTTTGGTGTATAGAGCTGTGGGTTGTTTTTTTGCGGATTTTGATGATGTTTACAATGTTATCATTTTTAGGACTGTGCGACCTTTTGATCACTATTTATAGATTTTTTAAAATTTTTAAATGGCAAATAAGTGCCATTTTCGACTTTGGGCGCGATTTTCCGTTACGGGGATAAACGCAGTGAAAAACAGCTATCATATTTTGATAGATCGGGCATTTTCGGACGCGGCGATACCTAATGTGTTTATGATTTTTACTGTTTATTTATATCAGTTCTAGGGAAAGGGGGGTGATTTGAGTTTTTTTTTATTATATATATTTATATTTTTTTTAACTTTTTTTTTATTTTTACTATTTTTCAGACTCCCTAGGGTTCTTTAACCCTAGGTTGTCTGTAAGATCCTATCATATACTGCCATACTACAGCACATGCTGATAGCACATTGTAATGCATTGGTTAACTCGAAATTTCACAGGGAAGCTTTCTCAATAGTGTAGGCACAAAGATCTTGCAGGGTTTGCAGGAAGAGGCAGGTTTAAATGGATTACCTGAAAATGGCCAGTGGCAATAAGCGGTGGGCTGGCCCTTGAAATCTTTTGATAGAGGGGCCAGGGTGAGCCTGTGACCCGCTATATGGGTCACTGGACCACACGTGACATGTAGGATGTGTTATTTGTGTATTCCCTTTATTTTAGCAGTGTATATAAATTATAGAGAGATAACATGTTGAATATGGAGATATAGTGTTTTTCATGAAACTCTTCTGTTTGTTGTTTTTTTCTAGGTCGTTGGAGCAATTCCTACAAGCTTCCTTATAGCTGGATTGGAACAGGACATGTTGTGTACAATGGATCTTTCTACTATAACAGAGCATTTACTCGCAATATCATAAAATATGACATGAAACACAGATATGTAGCAGCTTGGTCTATGCTCCATGATGTGGTTTTTGAAGAGGCCACCCCATGGAGGTGGAAGGGTCACTCAGACATAGACTTTGCTGTGGATGAAAACGGTTTATGGATCATCTATCCAGCTGTTGATGATGAAGGGTTTCTGCAGGAAGTAATAGTCCTCAGCAAGTTAAATGCTCAGGACCTTACAACACAAAAAGAGACAACATTTCGGACTGGATTACGAAAGGATTTCTTTGGCAACTGTTTTGTTATCTGTGGTGTGCTTTATGCTGTAGATAACTATAATAAGAAGAACGCCAATATATCTTACGCTTTTGACACTCATACAAACACTCAAATAGTTCCAAGACTGCTCTTTGAAAATGAGTATGCTTACACAACACAGATCGATTACAATCCAAAGGATCGCCTGTTATATGCTTGGGATAATGGACATCAAGTCACCTATCAGGTGATATTTGCCTACTAAGCCTAACTTTTCAGTGTAATAATCAAACATTTTCCACTACTAACGATTTTTTATTGACACACCAAGTTGGAAATTTGCAGCTGCATTTTTTTATTTGTAATGTAAATTGTAATACCAGATACTTATGTTCAATAACATAAGTCAACTATTTTAATATAAACTACTCCAGATCACTGAATATCACAAAGCGCAATATAAATACAGATTTGGAAATCTAATGCACAAATATAAGCAGTTTACATAAATACTTTATAAAAGTATTTATATATAATGTATAAACTCAGACTCATGCACCACAAACCGTAGTGAAAACTAAAAGAATAAAGCATTTTCCCCCACAAACAGCACAAAAAGTCTCTGTTCACCCAGGCCGCTACTGACCAAAAATGGTGGAGACATGTGTGCTGCTGATTTAGGTTTAATTCTATGAGACTGCTGGAAAAATTGGGGCAGATTTATTGAGTGTCTAAAAGACTAGTCAGGATGATAAATCTGGCATAGGTTAAGACTGTTTAGTCTAACTTTGCAACTGTCCTTAGTTGTTTTTAATTAAATCAGGAATTCTGGAACACCCCCCCTAAGCTACTCCCCGTTCTGAGGTAACACCTTTTTTTGGTAAATGTTTCCTAAATGTGTGTCCTATTCTAATCCGTGTTTAAAGCTTAGGATATCCCATAAAAGTCAATGGAGCTGTACGGCGTAGCTCAGTCACTGGCTTCCTGGAAAACAAGGATGAAACAGATGAACTTTGCGGTTATACAGCCACGACACAGGTTAGATACAGATTACACATGGCCAAGAAATACGGCCCTTACAGCCGTAGATTTCGGACATAGCAAAACAACAATCATGCGTAGGGGGGCTAAAGTACAGTGACTACACAGAAAGTCTTTATGGTCTCTGAATACTGCAACTAATGATGCAAATAACCACTAACCTAATTCTAAATTATGAAGTCAATTAAAAAAAGGGAGAAGACCAGCCACAGGCAAGATTACTAAGTGTAGAGCTATAAAATCCTCCGACAATGTCATAAACTTGCACAATATAAAGATGTTTTCCAAAGTAGCCAATTTTCCAATAATTTGTACATACATATTTGACTTTTGGTATACAAATTATCTGACACAATATTTTACCCTTTGTTAAAAAAAAATGAAAAAGCAAAGCTAAAACAGCTCTGCATATTTTTTAATTTCAATGTTTTTTTCTTTTGTAACAAAGGGGAAAATATTTTACAATATATTATCTAGATTGGCATATATTTCCATTGCCGAATTGCTTTTAAAGGGGTTGTCTCACTTAGAACATTCCATTTAAACAGATCAGCATTGTGGGACCACCATTTCTGAGTTTGACAGAAGAGAGGCTTCTTTCACATAACTGTTCGTCATTTTGGCTAATAGAGAAAGGTTCCAAGAAGGGAATCTCCTTATAGTTAAAGTATACCCTAAAAAAGATTGTGTAGAGGAACTATTTATTTTCACACAACCCCTTTACATTCTCTGAATGGAAACCATGTAAACAACAGGTGCTTTTGTTAGTTAGTTGCTATGTGAACATGTGAACATTGTACTATGAAATGACAGGGCAAAAGTCAAGGTTGGGCTCTTTCCTGACTACAAAGATATATGAAGTGCCCCCATTAATGAATTAACATAAAAGGACACTCAATGATTTATATAAAACACTCAATAATTTATATACAGTGTCTCATCATGCTTTACAGTGCTCCTCATGAACATAAACAGGCTCTCTTGATTAAAATATATATGTGGTCCTTCCCTTACCATACAGGGAACCCTCTAATTTCCGCCACCATTCCATCATTGTCCCCTTTTAAGTACCCAAAGAGAAAATAATAAAAACTTACCTGTCAGTAAATCCACAGCCAAATATCTGCTGCCTTTTCTGCCTCAGAAGCAGTGAACGCACACAGGCAGTTATAGAGGAGGTCCATGCAAAAGGTTTCTCTGCTATATCACTCTCTGAATCATCAATGGTACAGTACGTGCCTCTTCACAACGCATACACCATTTACGTTTTTTTCCCCAGTATGGACCTGCTAATAGCTTTTGACAGGTCAGTACTTTTTGGTCGGTTAATGCTACGGGGGGAAAAGGAGGTACGACATGGTCTCTAATTGTATATCTTTACAAGTCACAATGTACAGTTCTTTTTATAGCTATACTGTTTTACTTATATAAGTATGGATCCCTTTAAAGTTTCAGGATAACACAAATTGTAAACGTACACTTCACTTCTGGCTTCCTTTAATGGTCACTTTTATATAGCAACTCTCCTCTTATATGTTGTGACCCATTAATCTCTATTGGCTAGCAATGGCAGGCATATATAGAAACCGAGTCAGATTTACTTATGGTAGATGTCCCCAACTTACTTGCTCATTGCTTAGGCTATGGCCTGACCTCACATTTTGTAAGTTCTGATAGAATAGAAAAGCCGAGCACAAACATCTACTAAGAATTTGATAAAATATACAGTTTGATAAAATTAACATCATATGTGACATACGACGTCATGATAAATCAGTCACATATATCATATCACATATGATGTTAATTTTAATAAACACTATATTTTATCAGGTTCTTAGTAGATGTTTTGGCTCAGGGGGTATGGGTATGTGTGGGTATTTACAAAAAATTATCCAAAGTAGGAGAAAATTAGAAAGCTACCGGAACTTACCTTACTGACCATTCTTTAGTTCCAGTAGCGATGGTTACACTGTTAGGTGGCAGTGATATGTGGTTGAGTTTGGGACATTATCACTGCATGAGCAATGTTATGTTTTGGAAGTGCCAGCGCTGTGGGAGTATTTAACATTTACCATGCTATTTTTTCCTTTTTGTTTTATACCATATCCTACTTAAAGCCAAATTTATCAGACAACCCCTTTAACACTTTGGATAAAGTAGAAATAAAGGTTTTTGAAAACAGTATTAACAATAAAAATTTACGAAGATTTGAAGTATTTTGCAGGATGTTTGGTAACTTGAAAAGATTATGACCCAAAAGGATTCACACAAAATGCTAAAACTTAACATTAAAAGTATATGTTCAGGAAATATATTGTTATGTCAAAGTTTCAAAGCAAAGGCCAAATTGAAATAAAAGATACACGTTGCACATTATATGAATAGTAAATTGGCATTAAAACAATTACAGGGAAAAAAATATCTAATCATACTGAATTGCTATTTTTTATTGATGGATTTGTATAAATTGCAGAATTTGTTTATATTCCTCTGCAAACTGTGGATCAGTTTGCTAAATTGCTTTGATTGTAATTGTGATTTAACCTGCTTAAAATATATTAAACATGTGTCATATTAGTTGCATCATTTTGCTACCGTTTTTATCCTAATTAACCTGGGCCCAAGATTGGTCCAAAAGAAAAATGGCAGCTGAACACCAATATTTAAATATGTTATATTTGAAACAGAACTGTCAAACCAAGGTCACAGGCTAAAGAGCATATTCAAGAGATAAGCAGAAGTTAAAATCTTAAAAGGGTCATCCACTTTATCTCATGTATTTTGTAATTTGTGCGTAATTGTGGTGGGCAGGATAATCTGTAACTTATCCATATACATCTATTAAAAGTCCACTCCTCATGGGCATGAGGTGCTCTGGCGTTTTTAACCATTGTGATATGCGCGCTTTTAATATTCTGTTTGTGAGTATGCTGGAATAAAATTCATTTTACTCTTATCCTTGGTGATCTGCACCATCTGTCCACATTCTTCCTGATACAAGACCAGTGATCGCATGCACGAGAGTGTAGCGTGGTCTCCCACAGGATCCAGTATAGAAAAGTGAACATCGTGACAGGAGGAATTACTAAGGAATTTCTTCAATCTTCGATCTATGAAGAACTTGGTGAGACCGTTCTGTGGAATCTTCAATCTTAATGTTTTATTGTGGCGTTAGAGCACTAACATTGTTTTTTTTATGTGTGTTTTTCTGGCTAATTTGGGAGTGTGCCAAGTTAGTAGCTCCTCCAGTATTTGCCTACCTTTTTCCGGACACTGCAACACAATTTGTTTTACAACATTTAAACTTTGGGGGTCTTTCCCCCACAATTAGATGATGCTTGTTCATGTCCCAATGTGGAGGAAATAAAAAAAGTTAACAAAAATGTTATTCAATATAAAATACATTAATGAATTAATTAAAATGCTCCAAATCTCCATTAACACATGAAATGACATATGAGAAAAAGGTAAAAATCATAACACAATCCCCACACAGATAGTATCACCCCATCCATAACAACCAGTAGAATAAAAGTAAATGATTGAACTCACACAATGAAAGAAAAAAAAAAGGTTAAAAACCCGGCAAAAATTATGATTTTCATGTATTCAATCCCACAAAAAAAAGCAATAAAAAGTGATTAAAAAAATGTACACCAGAATTATACTGTTGTAAAGTGCAACACGTCCCACAAAAAACAAGCTGCTCTGTAACCAAATAAAGTAAAAATGTTATGCCACTTGGAAGACGGCAATGCAGAAATGATAGCTTTTGCCCCACATTGGGGTTTTAATTACCGTGTATACTCGAGTATAAGCCGACCCGAGTATAAGCCGAGGCCCCTAATTTTACCACCAAAAACTGGGAAAACCTATTGACTCGAGTATAAGCCCAGGGTGGGAGATGCATTGATCACAGACCCCACCAGTATATAGCCAGCCAGCCCCCTATTGTATACAACCTGCCCCCAGTAGTGTACAGCCAGCCTAGCTTGCCCCCAGTAGTATACAGCCAACCCAGCTTGCCCCCAGTAGTATACAGCCTGCCCCAAGTAGTATACAGCCACCTCAGCCTGCCCCCAGTAGTACACAGCCAGCCCCCAGTAGTACACAGCCAGCCCCCAGTAGTACACAGCCAGCCCCCAGTAGTACACAGCCAGCCCCCAGTAGTACCCAGCCAGCCCCCAGTAGTATGCAGCTTGCCCCCAGTAGTATACAGCCACCTCAGCCTGCCCCCAGTAGTATACAGCCCAGCCCAGCCTGCCCCATGTAGTATACAGCCTAGCCCAGCCTGCCCCCAGTAGTATACAGCACCCCAGCCTGCCCCATGTAGTATACAGCCCAGCCCAGCCTGCCCCCAGTAGTATACAGCCTGCGCCATGTAGTATGCAGCCACCCCAACATAAAAAAAAACAAAAAAAACTTGTATACTCACCCTCCAATGGCCCCGATGTGCAGCGCTGCACCCCCGATGTCCGCGCGGCTCGTCTTCAGGCTTCTGCGCCCATCTTCTTTCTTCTGCTGGGTGCCGCCATTGCTCTCTCCCGGTCGGCTCCTAGTACGATGCGCCGCTGCTGGCGTCATGCTAGGCGCCGCCCGGGAGAAAAACAATGGCGGCGCCCTGCAGAAGAGAGAAGACGGGCGCAGAAGCCTGAAGACGAGCCGCGCGGACATCGGGGGAGCAGCGCTGCGCATCGGGGGCCACCGGAGGGTGAGTATATAAGTTTATTTTTTTTAAAGTCATTTTTACTGACTGACTGACTTGTATTGACTCCTGTATAAGCCTAGGGGACGTTTTTCAGCACATTTTTTGTGCTGAAAAACTCGGTTTATACACGGGTATATACGGTAGCAAATATAGTAAAATATAAGAAAAAATATTCAAGTGTGCTATCCCCGTTGATTGAAGATAACATGATTATTAAGTTATACGGCAAACAGCAAAAAAAAAAGTAAAAAATCCCGGACAGAATTGATGCTTTTCTACTCATGACCTCAAAAAAAGTTCCTAAATTTTCAACAATAGGTGATACCAACCCCAAAATGGTAACACTGGAAAAAGCATCTCATCCCGCAAAAGAAATGTCATCACATGGTCCCAATAACAAAAAAGCTAAAATTTAATGGCCTACAAAAAGGGCCATTGAGGAAACTAAAATCCTGGCAGCTGCAGATCCCTCCTTCCCTTCTGCGTCTCGCTGTGCCCCCATAAAACAAGTAACGTCCACATGTTGGGGGTCTCTGTACTCGGGAAAAATTGCATAACAAATTGTAAGATGAGTTTTCTCTTTATCTTTTGGAAATGTGTAAATTTTAGTGCTACATAAACATAAATCTGACATAATTTTGAGCATTCTAAATTTCACCTCCATTTAATTACTCTGAAGATCTCAAGGGGTTAACAATCTTTCTAAAAGCGGTTTCTGATAGTTTGAGGGGTACAGATTTGAAAATGGGTTGATCATATAGGGGTTATTTAATGCTAAATATTTAAAATTTCATTCAAAACAGTAATAGTCAATTCTTAAAATACGGAAAAAAACGTGACCTTAAAATAAATTATCCAGACATTTCAAAAATGATGAAAATGTAAAGTAGACATATGGGAATTGTTATTCATTTTTTCTTTTTTTTTTTGGTAAATAAACGCAAAACTTATCAGCCAAAAGTACATGCCACTAGGCTGGAACAGGAAAAAAAACTGCAATTCCAATATTGTATTGGGCGGCTGCGGAAAATTGTAATCTGGAAGGTTTCCTCTGAGGACTTGAAAGACACCACTCTATGCAACACTTGCATTTTGAAGAGTGGCAGCGGAAGACTCCATTTATGTGTGGCAATTTATTAATTATTGAACTTTTTATAGTATGATAATGATAATGGACATTGGAGACATTTGTCTTTGAACATGTCTGCAGAAGATTTCAGAACTCACTCTTAGGTTGTGAGCAGATTCGATAAAGTAACTTCCCATCAAACTAAAAGATGTGTGAACAATTGTAAAAACTGGCACAGAAAAACAGCAAACAAGCCAGGTGAACACATCTATATCTCTATCCAAAAGAGCCACAAAAAGTAAGTTATATGGAATGTTTAATGATCATCAGAAGATTTCTCACTAATTTTCCATCATGCTTTTCATTACTAAAATGTACAACATACTGTAATTTTAGAGTTGGATAAGAACAAGAGGGGGGAGGGAGAGAAGAGAGCGGGGGCGCTCGATGTGTAGAATTTCTCAGTAATGGACAGATTTGTGCATATGCTAAGTGTGCACTCACCTTTTTATGTTGCGCAAATGGCACAACTCATATTATCGCATGTAGGATGAGGAGTGGAACGGGATGCAGCCTTCCGGGAGTCACTTCGGTGTGGGTACCGATAGGAACAATTGTGTAGAGTGGTCTCTATTGCTAGAGGCCCATTAGACTCCTTTTAGGTCCTGGAGAAAAACCCGGCGCACTTCGTTCCAGAAAAAAGAGGTTTTTTATTCTTCAAATATAAAAACCATAAAATATATTAAAAAGCAAGACGCGTTTCGGATCCGGAATGGATCCTTCTTCAGTTGCATTACATGTTTTCGTTCTGGGTGTTCTATATATACATAACTTTTTGGCGCGTTCCCGGTAACGAGACGGGAAACGTCATACAGGGTGGTGAACAGATAAGTGATATAATCGATTTGGTACATTGATTGATAAATAAGACAAATAAATAATACATAATATATACCGTATATACTCGAGTATAAGCCGACCCGAGTATAAGCCGAGACCCCTAATTTCAACACAAAAAAACGGGAAAACCTATTGATTCGAGTATAAGCCGAGGGTGGGAAATGCATTGGTTACAGCCTCCCAGTATATAGTCTACCAGCCCCTGTAGCATACAGCCTACCCAGCCCCTGTAGAAGGAAAAAAAATAACACTGTACTCATCTTTCCGACGTCCCCCATAGGTCCTCTTCTGTCTCAGACAGAAGAGGGCCTATGGGTGACGTCAGAAAGGTGAGTTTTGTCTTTATGTTTTTAGTTGACTCGAGTATAAGCCGAGTTAGGGTTTTTGAGCACAAATTTTGTGCTGAAAAACTAGGCTTATACTCAAGTATATAAGGTACATAATTTTAAAACCTCTATGGAGTTCAATACCTTATCTTTTATATGGAGTGGAAAATCTCTGGTATTGGAGTTATCCCAAGTGTATCGGTATATCCCGTTTTTTGTTCCGGTAACCAGTGCAAAAAAACTACTAAGATGGATGCCGCAGATTCGCGGAACTACATCTACGGAAGCCTAGAAAGGCCAAAAAGCTAATGTTAGCTTTTTTGAAAATGGGTTGAAAATGGGTTGATTATAGGGGGGTTTTGATGCTGAATATGTAAAATTTCATTCAAAACAGTATTTATCCGCAAAAGAGTAAATTCTGAAAATACGGAAAATCGCTATTCGATTTGTAAGCCGCGCGACATCAAAATATATTATCCAGACATTTCAAAAATTATGAAAATGTAAAGTAGACATATGGGAAATGTTATTCAGCAACTTATTTAGGTGGTAAATCTATCTACCTGAAAATGTAATGATTTCGAATTTCGAAAAAGGGAAATTTTTCAAAAAATTATTTTTTTCGGAAAATAAACACAAAACTTATCAGCCAACATTTACCACTAAAATGAAGTACAACATGTGGGGAAAAAATAGTCTCAGAATCCCTTTGATAAGTAACAGTGTTCAAAAGTTATAACCATTGTGAGAAAGTGAGAGGTGTCATTTGAGAAAACCGCTATCTGTCCTACAGGCAGATGAAGGGTGTGTGGTAAAAGCCCTGGATTTTTCTGCAGTAACCCAAGGGTTACAGGATTTACTTTTGTAACGTTTTTGTATGTGTCTAAGCCAAGGCTGAATTTGTGTTCTGTTTTGCAAGTGTGAATAAAACACTTAAGTTGGACTTTAAACCGGCTTGTGTCCCTGCTTCCTGCACTGCTACCAGTCAACTACCAGAGCAATTCCCCACACCATATAAAGCGACGCAGGTCAGAATCCAAAAAATGGGGCTGAGCCTTAAGCTGTAAAATGGCTGCATCCTTAAAGGGGTTGTGTCACCATAGCAAATGGCTGTAATTGGGTCCAATGCATTGTGACAAGTACTTTCACCATTTACACTTATTACAAAATATGCAGGCTTACTGAGATAACTCCTTTTGTCCTGGTTGCTGGCACCCTCGAGTGGTAGCTGTGTCTCGTCCTGAGCAACAGCTGATCTGGCCGAGTCTGCGCACAAACATTCCACCAGCTGCTCTGCACTACAGATCACTCCACACTGAGAGATCACCTGACACACTGCAGCCAATAGGAAGTGAGACAGGGAGCAGAGAGCTCAGCCGTCTACACCAGTGAATGAGGTGATTTCCACTGCTCCACAGTTGCTTCCAGCAGCAGATACAAGGTAACTGCAGACATACATGGCTATCTGCTGCCCAGAGGAGTCCCCCCTAACATGGATCATAGCAATGTAGCAGCCCTCTCCTCCCTCCACCATTAGTCAGGTCACACAGGAGGCTGCAGAGATAACACAAGTAACAGGCTGAGCTCTGATCTCTCCTGATGCAGTCCTCCTCCTGTACTCTCCACCATTCACTGTCCCTCCATGTTACACTGCTGTCCTGCAGTCCTCCTGTACTCTCCACCATTCACTGTCCCTCCATGTTACCCTGCTGTCCTGCAGTCCTCCTCCTGTACTCTCCACCATTCACTGTCCCTCCTGCTACCCTCCTGTTCTGCAAAGGGGCCCCTGTCCCTGACTAGCAGAGAAGTAGCTAAAGATCAGTAACATGTGAGAAGCTGTCACCTATTTATCTATGCATCCATGCATGTCAGCCTGACCGACCATGATGCTGTGAGAATACATAGTACATGTGTACTATGTGCAGTGACCTGTGTAGTGTGCAGGGACGCCAGATCCAGGATTTCTGGCGCACGTTCTTCATGAATCTGGTGCCCCCTGCACTGCTTTGACAGACTGCACCAACTTTTTTTGGTGCACTTTTAACATGGGGCGTGTGACACATTTCTATTGGATCAGTAAATGCAGGGACTATTTGAGCACAGCAGGTGGAAGGAGACTCTGAAGGCTGAGCGCTCTGTAGCACTGAGTTGTGCAATAACTGCCGCTGTCAGTGCTGTGCATGTGTCTGGCCCCTCCCACATCTGCTTTTGTGTGGAGCAGAATAGAGGCTGAACAAGCATCATAATAACAAATAGAAAGGAATCTTTAATTCCAGGTAACCTTTACAAATAGATTTTTGAAATATTTTAACCTCTTTGACAGCTTTTTGCAGTCAATTGTTTCGTGGCATAACCCCTTTAAGGGGTTAATCCCATTGAGAACTTGTGGTCAATCATCAAGAGACGGGTGGACAACAAATTGTGACAAAATGCAAGCACTGATTGTGCAAGAATGGACTGCTATCAGTCAGGATTTGGTACAGAAGTTGATTGAGAGCTGCCAGGGGGAATTGCAGAGGTCCTGAAGAAGAAGGTTCAACACTGCAAATATTGACTTGCTACATTAACTCATTCTGTCAGTAAAAGCTTTTGTTACTCATAATATGATTGCACTTGTATTTCTGTACGTGATAAAACATCTGACAAACACACAGAAAAACCAGAGGGCAACAGATTATGTGAAAATATAATATTTGTGTCATTCTCAAAACTTTTGGCCAAGACTGTAGAAGACCATTCCAGTATTTACTGGCAATACTATAGAGTTGAGGGTAAGGAAAAAGGGTTTTGTATTGCTGTCTGTACAGACTTTTATTTTTTAGACATTAAAAGACATCAATGTGTGATCACGTGCTCACCTATACCTCAAAAATATAAGTCAAGAAAAAGTCTCATTTGTTGTTCCATATAAAATATACCATAGTCCATATATGTTATACTGAATTATATGGCCGGTCTAATGCTCATATGGTTCCGCTGTTCCGACAATTTAATCCTTTTGGCTGCAGTCCACTGTTAAATAGTTATTTATCACAAATTCATCAGTATTAGACCATGAAGAGTTAAACTGATAGCCATACACGAGCTGTGACATACAGAATTAGGGATGTACATTACATCAAGCCTAAATATATATGAATACCATATATAGGGACACAGATCGTCCAACACTACAAGACACACCTCTACTATGACTATATAGAGGTGGTACCGAGAGGCTGTTACATCGAGGCTACGACAACTAGGACAGCTGGACCTCTCTCTCTACTGAAACTCTTGTGTTCTCACATCGCGGATGTCTCTCACAGACACATGGAGGATACACAACAGGTGGATAACGACATATAAAGAGCTACGGGAAAGATGGAAGCCTCCCGGCCATCACCAGAACATATTCTCAGTGATACACTGACTGATATGGACACGTGACTGATAACCTATGCAAGTATCTTGTATCCTGTATTCTGCAACCTGGATGACGGCAATAAAGGAGACTTTTTATACCTTATATACTCGAGTATAAGCCTAGTTTTTCAGCACAAAATTTGTGCTCAAAAACCCTAACTCGGCTTATACTCGAGTCAACTAAAAACATAAAGACAAAACTCACCTTTCTGACGTCACCCATAGGTCCTCTTCTGTCTGAGACAGAAGAGGACCTATGGGGGACGTCGGAAAGATGAGTACAGTGTTATTTTTTTTCCTACTACAGGGGCTGGGCAGGCTGTACGCTACAGGGGTTGGCAGACTATATACTGGGAGGCTGTAACCAATGCATTTCCCACCCTCGGCTTATACTCGAGTCAATAGGTTTTCCCAGTTTTTTTGTGTTGAAATTAGGGGTCTCGGCTTATACTCGGGTCGGCTTATACTCGAGTATATACGGTAAGTATCATCGAGTACTTCTGGTGCTATTGGGAATAATCACTTTGACACCAAGTATAGTTATTTGTATCAAATTACATTTAACAATACATAGAACAATAGACAATATCGAAGAATATTTTACATCCACAAAAAGTGATATTGCACTCTTTCATATTTATTTCACCTATATGCTTACCCAACATATGGCTGGCCGTCTAACTTGAGGCTCACACCTAGTGCAATATCACTTTGTGTGGACTGCAGTCAAAAGGATTAAATTGCCGGAACAGCTGAACCATACGAGCATTAGACCGGCCGTATAATTCAGTATAACAAATATGGACTATGGTATATTTTATACGAATCAACAAATGAGACTTTTTCTTGACTTATATTTTTGAGGTATAGGTGAACACGTGGGCCCCTTCGAGTGCCACCCTACTTTTTGCCCTGCCTGTGATCACACATTGATGTCTTTTAACGTCTTAACTTTTTATGAAAACATCACGTTTATTATTTTTTTGCAGCCCAACGTTGCTGCTTATTTATAAAGGATCCCACTTTTATCATTGTTTAGTATTTAGTATTGTTATGTACTCTAATTTATTTTATGTATGGTGTGTGAAGTGTTGTGGTACAATACTCTTAGAACAAGATTATATACTAATTTTTATGTACAGAGGTTACAACGATTAAAATTTTCAACATTTTTCCGAAGTCAGTGTGAATTGGTGCTTGGTGTATTTCTTATATTCTATCCAATTCTATTGATACAGATAGACACCTGTGTCACACCAATAGCACTTCCACTGTTTGGTTTTCCCATTGATCTGGCCTCGAAAACAATCTGTGTCCAGGTAGTGCAGAGGTTTTGTTTATTTGGTAACTAACTTAAATACAACCCCTCTAAAAATAAAAGTCTGTACAGACAGCAATACAAAACCCTTTTTCCTTACCCTCAACTCTATAGTATTGCCAGTAAATACTGGAATGGTCTTCTACAGTCATGGCCAAAAGTTTTGAGAATGACACAAGTATTATATTTTCACATGATCTCTTGCCCTCTGTTTTTTTTTGTATGTTTGTCAGATGCTTTTTTATCACATACAGAAATACAAGTGCAATCATATTATGACATGAGACATGACATGAGACAAAAATACACAGCGCATCAATATTATGGTGAAATCATACGGTGTTATATGTCCAGGGGTTCCAAGTGGTGGATGGTGCTGAGATTAAGCTGCGTCGTCCAGTATCCTGGCAAAGCTTGAGCTGGGATAGTAGCCAATGGTCATAGAGGTAGAAAACAGGACGTGAAACCGCGCTTCTCAGAAAAAGATGCTTTATTTCGAAATCGGACTACGCGTTTCGGGGGCGTAATGCTCCCTTCTTCAGGTCCATACAAATGTACAGGGTTCTGGTTAAAAATACATGATTATAAAATTTTGAGACAAAACAAAATCCATAGTGGGACGGTATACATATATTTAGCATATCCCATATCCATAGTCAAAGGTAAAAGGACAGTGTAAAAGTGTATAAGACATATAACGATACATGCGCACAAATAAATATAAATATAAAAGCATAAGAAAAGGTTGTGATAGGAGAAGGGTTTAATAGGCAAATAGCACTGACCCGAGAGTGATCCTATGCTTTCCTGTGTGGATATTGGGGGTATTTGATCCTCTTTATAAGATGATACTGTTATCTAGGTATGGCGGAAAGTGATAGATTAGCCTATTTGTTGTAACAGGCATGTGGTCTTATGGTAATGAGGAAGTATGGACCTACCCCGGGAATGAAGGGGTTAAGGATAGCGCGGCCAAGGTTAGTTGGAAGTTGGTCCGGAGGAAGAGGAAAGTGCCTATGTAAAAAGGTGGTAGGTTAGATCAAACTTACTGTTAGGTCGCTTGTGGATGGAGCTGCTATACTTACTAAAGGATGCTGATACAGTCGGGAGCGATGTGTGATCGCGTCTCCCGCTGTCGGCTTTTTATGCGCCAAAATCTCGCGCATGCGCAGGAGGGTAGATGACTCGCGTATGTGCATAAAGCGGTGATGATGGAACTTGGCGCTCTGTTGTATTGTATGAGTAAGGCTGAAATTGCTATGTGATTGAGGGGGGGGGGAGGAGAGGAACGGGGTAGTGGCTGGCAGGGAGATGGTTTTAATTTATGGATGAATTAAGAAGAAAAGGGTGGGTAGAAAAAAATTAGTAAAATGATGTTAGTGGTACAATAGAGAATAGATGATGATGATGGGAAAGGGGAAAGAGATGTTAGTTAGACCCTTTCTAATGTCTCATTTAGTCCATATGGGGACATAGTATTTAACTTAAAAATCCAATAGTTCTCTCTTTTGATCAGTTGTCTGTAGCGGTCAGGATGATCTTTGGGGATCTGCTCTATTGGGGTTAAAGTGAGGACACTGAAGTTGGAGTCGTGGTGTGAGGTACAGTGCCTCGAGACACTGTGCAGTTGAAAGCCCGATTTCACTTTGTTCCGGTGCGTATTCATCCTAGTCCTCAGAGTTTGGATGGTTATGCCTATATATTGTAAGGTGCATGGACACTGTAATAAATAAAATACAAAATCGGAAGCACAGTTCAGGAAGGATTTGATTTCAAAGCGTTCACCTGTAGCTACTGAGGTGAAGAACTTTGTGCGATGTAGCATAATGTCACACGTTAGACACCTAGTATTACTACAGTGGTAAGCTTCCCTTCAATTCTGGGAACAGAGTGTTTTGTAAGGTTTTTTGTTTGGATGTTTTTTGGTTTTGTGGTTTGGTCGGTGCCAATATGATCTTTAAAGTAGGAGCTCTTCTATAAGTTAGCCGGGGTCCTGCCGGGATGTTTTTGGCCAGGTAAAGGTCTTTGGTTAAAATCGACCAATGTTTGGCTAGAGCTGATTTCAGTAGTTTGTGATCTGAGGTACATGTAGTGTTGAAATTTAATGTTTTGTTGTCGGCCGAGGCCTGTTGTTCTCTGGAGGCTAGGCATTCTTTCTGGAAGAGTTTCTGGTTTTTTTTGAAAGCATCTTTCAGAATCTCCTTGGGGTAATCTTTTTCTCTGAATCGTTTCTGTAGGATTTTTGATTGCTCTTTGAAAGTGGAATCTTCTGAGCAGTTTTTTCTAATGCGCTTGTATTGACTATAGGGGACATTATTTAGCCAACTCCTGTAATGCGCACTGGTATAATCAAGAAAACTATTTACATCGACAGATTTAAAATATGTGCTTGTGACGAGGCCATTCCTGTTGGTGTTTGTAGATATTAATAGATCAAGAAATTCAATCTGAGTAGTGGAAAAATTCAATGCGAGGGCGATGCCCCAGTCGTTTTGATTAATTGTATTGACGAAGTCGGTTGCTTCCTCTTTGTTTCCTTTCCAGACGATAAAGAGATCTTCAATATATCTCTTGAAAAGTTTTATCTTAGAGGTGTACTTCGGGTTGTTAAGGATAAACCGGGACTCGAATTCGCCCATAAAGATGTTTGCATAACTTGGTGCGAACCGAGTCCCCATGGCCGTACCTCTCTTTTGTTGAAACACTTGCGTTTGGAAGCTAAAAGTATTGTGTTCAAGTATGAATTTGATGCTCTGGATTAAGAAATCTGCTTGAGCTGTAGGTAAAAGGGGGTCTCTTTGGAGTGTGTTTTGAACTGCTCTAGTGCCCAAATCATGGGCAGGCCCGGCGCTATGGGTAGGCAAAGTGGGCAATTGCCCAGGGCCCCCTGAAAGGAGAAACTCTCTTCTTTCAAATGAATCTTGAATTTTGTTTCTAGGTGCTATGGATCCAGAGATATTCAGGTTTAAAGTGAGAATATCAGGTGCCATTTTTATATATAAAAATCACTCCCGACAGCAGTTTAACAGTTATTATCTCCGTTCTCCTCACACTTAGAAAGATAAATTTAGATTCATATAAAAGAGGAGACTCTTCTTTCATAGGAAAAAAGAAGGTAGGTTCTATGTGTCACAGTGCCAGAGATACAGCCCCCCTGAAAGGTCCCCTCTCCCTCCAGATTCCTAGCCATCAGGCTGCAGGGAGAATTTGCTGGACACAGGAGCTGCTGCACCTCACAGATAATGGAAATATTCACTTTATATGTTACTACATTTTGAGAAGGATAATATCAACTAATGTTCATGTTTTTAACCCTTCTCCATGCAGAACTATGTAAGAACACACTTTCTCTCTTATTGCCTTTTATTTCATAAGCAGATATCTAGTTAACCCCTTAGCGCTCTGCGGCGTAGCTGTACTGCGCCGAGTCCCGCGAATAGCGCTCAGCGCAGTACAGCTACTGCACAGAGACGAAGGCGGTTCAGCGCTGCATAGCAGCCAAACTGGCATAGTTAGCCGCGGGATTTCAAGGGTAATCTACCGCTGACATCCCCGGCTAACACCCGCGGTCCGATCGGGACTCCAGAGAAGCCCGAAGGCAGTGCCTTTAAGATGGCGTCTGTGACGTCATCTTAAAGGCAAAGTGTCAGCCTATGCATCTGCATAGGCTGGCACTGCTAATACCCTGCCATACATCAGTATTGCAGAGTATTATCATGAACAAGCAATCAGATGATTGCTTGTTCATATCCCATGGTGGATCAAGTAAAAAAATGTAAAAAAAAATGTTTATCAATAAAAAATAAACTTTATAAATCACAAAAAATGCCCATAAGCCCCAAAACATATAAAGAGACATATAACGCTCAAAAAAGTCTAAATCATAACACAAACCCCACATATGTAGGATCACCGCGTCCGTAACAATCCATAGAATAAAACTAAACAACTATTTAACCCGTAAAAAAAACGTTAAAAACCCGCCAAAAATTATGATTTTTACCTATTATATCCCACTAAAAATGCAATAAAAAGTGATCAACAAAACATAGGTACTCCAGAATGATACTGTTGCAAAGAACAACATGTCCCGCAAAAAACAAGCCATCAACCAGCTCTGTAGCCAAAAACGTAACAATGTTATGCCACTTGGAAGACGGCGATGCAAAAATGATAGATTTTTCCCCACATTAGGGTTTTATTTGGCAAATTTAGTAAAACATAAGAAAAAATATTCATGTCTGGTATCCCCGTAATCGTATCGACCCATAGAATAAAGATAACAGGATTATTAGGATATACGGTGAACACGAGAAAAAAAAAAGTAAAAAATCCAGTACAGAATTGATGCTTTTCTACTCAAGACCTCAAAAAAAGTTCCTAAATTTTCAACAATAGGTGATACCAACCCCAAAATGGTAACACTCAAACATTTCAAAAATTATGAAAATGTAAAGTAGACAAATGGGAAATGTTATTCGGCAAGTTATTTAGGTGGTAAATCTATCTGCCTGAAAACGCTGTGATTTTGAATTTCGAAAATGGCACATTTTTCTAAAAATTCATCATTTTTTTCTTTTTTTTGTAAATAAACGCAAAACTTATCAGCCAAAATTTACCACTAAAATGAAGTACCACATGTGGGGAAAAAATAGTCTCAGAATCCCTTTGATAAGTAACAGTGTTTATAACCATATAAAGAGACGCAGGATCCAAAAAATGGGACTGAGCCTTACCTGTAAAATGGATGCGTCCTTAAGGGGTTAATACAGTTTTAGTGATATTATGTGGATTTATTTATGTGAACTTATCAATATAGGACATTTGTGAACTCTACACATGTCCATCTACTACATTTAGGAGATGTGAAGGTAAATATTTTCTGTTTGGAGCACATTTTTTGCCATCAAAGTCAAATTTCAAGCATTTTTTATATAATGTTTCAGGTTGATTTAAAATTGCATGAAGGCTCCTATGTCTATAAACTCTTTAATGCAATTTTGAAAATGGGGCAAGTGTCTGCTTTCAGAAAATATGTGGTTTGTTGGGTTTCCTTTAATTCTTTTTGCTGTAATTTTTATTTTATTTTTAAACGTCAAAATTGTAAAAATTGCTCTGGTCAATAACGCAACAAAATATCTAGACATGCCGGGCAGTGAAAGAGTTAATGCCCTTGGTTGAATTCCCAGGTGAAGATGCTTATCATCTATCTCCTGTCTACATATCTCCTGTCCATATATCTATCTGTCTAGTTATCTACCTCATATAATCTGACCATTTATATATCTCATTTTTTCTCTATTTACTAATAAATCCTCTATTTCTTTTCGACTGTATTTACCTCTCATATCCATCTACTGTATATATCATCTATTTTAAAGTTCTGCATCTAGAAAACTCTATAATCTTTCATATTTATCTTCTATCATAATTATAATTAATAATTCTTTATTTATATAGCGCACACAGATTACGCAGCGCTGCACAGAGCTTCCCAAATCAGTCCCTGTCCCCAATAAGGCTCACAATCTAATCAGCCTACCAGTAATTTTTGTGGGAGGAAACAGGAGGACCAGGAGGAAACCCACGCAAACACAGAGAGAACTTACAAAGTCTTTGCAGATGTTGACCAGCGATACAAGGCGCTACTGCACCCCCGTGCTTCCCATAAATATCCCTATCTTCTATCTATCTCCTATAAAATTCTTCCATATTATAGTTTGCTTTACCATACTAAAGGGAGCCTCTTGCTGACTGTGACTGGTCATAAAATAGTTTTATTTTTGGGCCCCACTTTTAGTTTTGCCCAGGGCCCCACTTCGTCTAGAACCGGCCCTGATCGTGGGAAATGTTGGTATATAATGCAGTCACGTCCATCGTCAGTAAGTTGAATGTGGTGTCCCAATGGAAATGTTCCAATACTGTAATTACCTGGGAGGAGTCCCGGAGATATGTGGGAAGGGCTTTAACATAAGGTTGCAGGTAGAAGTCAACATATGATGTAACGTCTAAATACTATAGAAATAAGTTTTTAAAGGAAACAGTTTTTATCCTTTCATGCACTATGGGTTATGCTAAATATATGTATACCGTCCCACTATGGATTTGTTGTGTCTCAAAATTTTATAATCATGTATTTTTAACCAGAACCCTGTACATTTGTATGGACCTGAAGGAGGGAGCATTACGCCCCCGAAACGCGTGGTCGGGGGCATCTTTTTCTGAGAAGCGTGGTTTCACATCCTGTTTTCTACCTCTATAATCATATTATGAGTAACAAAAGCTTTTGTTGACTGTTAGAATGAGTTAATGCAGCAAGACAACATTTGCAGTGTTGGCCCTTCTTCAGGACCTCTGCAATTCTCCCTGGCAGCTCTCAATCACCTTCTGGACCAAATCCTGACTGATAGCAGTCCATTCTTGCACAATCAATGCTTGCATTTTGTCACAATTTGTTGTTTTTTTTGTTTGTCCACCCGTCTCTTGATGATTGACCACAAGTTCTCAAGGGGATTAAGATAAGGGGAGTTTCCAGGCCATGGACCCAAAATCTCTATGTTTTGTTCCCTGAGCCATTTAGTTATCATCTTTGCTTTATGGTAAGGCATTGTTGATCACCAACTGACTGTACCCCAGTCCTCAGCAGTCCACTCCCTGTACCTTTTGCACAATATCAGTCTGTTCCTGATGTTTTTTCTGGAGAGAAATGGCTTCTTTGCTGCCTTCCTTGACACCAGGCCTTGCTCCAAGGGTCTCCGCCTCACAGTGCATGCAGATGCACTCACACCTACCTGCTGCCATGCCTGAGCAAGCTCTGCACTGCTGGTAGCCCGATCCCGAAGCTGAAACACTTAAGAGACGGTCCTGGCGCTTGCTGGTCCATCTTGGGCGCCCTGGAGCCTTTTTGGCAACAATGGAACCGCTCTTCTTGAATTGCTTGATGATGCGATAGATTGTTGACGGAGGTGCAATCATTCTAGTTGTGATACTCTTCCCTTTTAGGCCAGTTTTGTGCAGTGCAATGATGACTGCACGGGTTTCTTTAGAGATAACCATGTTTAACAGAAGAGAAACAATGATGCCAAGCACCAGCCTGCTTTTAAATGTAAATGGTGTGATTCTTACTTAAACATGAGAGATTGATCTCCAGCCCTGTCCTCATCAACACACAAACCTGTGTTAATGGAGCAATCATTGAAACGATGTTAGCTGCTGTTAAGGCAGACCTGCAATGAAGTTGAAATGTGCTTTGGGGGAAAAGTTCATTTTCTAGGCAAATATTGACTTTGCAATTAATTGCTGTTAAGCTGATCACTCTTTAGAACATTCTGGAGCATATGCAAATTGCCATTATAAAACGTGATGAAGAAGACTTTGGAAAAATTAACTTTTGGCCATGACTGTAGAGGCTGCCTAGCAGAGTATGGAAGTTTCCTTTGAATTTCTACAATCTACCACAATAAATGTATTATTTTGCTGTTATATTATATAACATCTACATTGTCATTACATTCACACATATAAATATTCTATTCCCTCAAGTCCTTCTAGCAGCTTTTTCAGACTATAGTGGTTGGTCAGGGAGTCACAGAACATTAAATGCATAAATGATGCAAGGAGTCTCTTTCCTGAAAAACAGCAGCAGTTTTAAAGGGGTTTCCACATAAAAGAAAATTCTCAAATTCCAATCCCTTAGTAATGTTTACACAGTAAAGATCATTTTACCACCTTACTTTACAATTTTAATTGCTGCTTTAGCTTCTATCACTTAGTGATGGTCAGTGTAAAATCCCAGAGTGTGGACGGGGACTCTCTAAGCAGACACATTGGGACAGATTTATCAAGCCATCTGAAAGTCCGAATATTTCTAGTTGCCTATGGCAACCAATCACAGCTCAGCTTTCATTTGACCAGTGCTCATATTTTAAAGGGGAGCTGTGATTGGTTGCCATGGACAACTAGAAATATTCTGACTTTCAAACAGCTTGATCAATCTGCCCCATTATCCATCTAGTTCTGAGAGCTGAAAATGTGGTTAGATTATGAGGGTACAGAGTTATATACACTTTCATTTAGTTTCTCAGCATTGTACTAGTATCTGACACCAAGAAAAAGAGATGAGACAGAAAATTATGAGATCCATGACATGCTTAATAGACAGACACAATGACACACTGTCAGCACTGCTACATATCTCTTCCACAACACACTGTTAGATCTGATGTGCCTCCCTCCCCTTCCCTAGAATAAAGAACTTATCTGCCTGTAGCTTTTCTCTCCTTAGGATGTGATGTGTAGTTTGCCGGGAGGAAGTGGGGGCTAGAGGCATAGAGTGGCTCAGCTCATGCAGTGTCAGACAGGAAAGCAATGCGACTTCCCTGACCCCAATTCAGAACATACAGGTTCGGAAATCAGGGACAACTGAAAGTGTTTAGATAGGTTGGAATTATATCTGTGAAATGCTGTATTTGTCGATAACATTGTATTAGAGTGTGTTATTTTGTTATCCTCAGTATATTTAAGAAACTTGTCTTCGTGGGAATACCCTATAAACATGGTCTTTCTACTAATTACCATCTACTTTTACAAATATTTTTGGACATCTATGTATTGTATATGAAAGATTTTATATTAAAAATTAAATAATCCAGACAGATTAATGGAGATTAATTTTATTCAACGAAAACACAAGAAACACAACCATCTGCGTAAATAGCTACAAATAACTTCTTCAGATTTAAGTGGTTGAACAAATACAGTGCAAGTTTATTAGTTTTAACATACAAAATGTAAAAAAAAAAACAAAATGTTGCCAAAAATGCAAAAAGGAAGTAGCATTAATAAAGACCATACAACTGTAATGTCACTTAAAATGTAACCACTAAACTTAAAATAAAATTGTTGTAGTAAATATTCTCAATGGAGGCATGAGAAACCATATGATTTCATTGAAAAGATCTTTTAGTACAATGTGAGGTAAAGTATTTATTGTTTGGATATTACGTACACAGGTATGTGGTTAGGAGGCATTTTTAATGTATCGCATTATGTATAAAATACATGTCAAGTTACTATTGATGTGATTGGCAGTAATATGTGAGCTGACCTTTGTACTTTTCATGAGGAAAAATACATAAACTTTGTCTAAAGGTGGACGGAGCCCATACAACTACAATTTTAGGCCAGATCACGGCCCCCACAGAGGTCTTTGCCTGTCACGATGTGGTGAGCACATGGTGTCTTATTTCACCATGACCAAGCTGTTCAGCTTTCATGGGTCAGTGGATCTTGAGTAATATTCTTCTACATGGACAGCCCAGAAAATACTCACACCTTATGCCTACGTTATTTTTAAAGCCAATCTTACTTTAAAGCTAAGCAGTTCTTTAACAGGTAACAAAATTTAATCCATTGTCCTGCAGTGCAGTGATACTAGTTAAGCTAACTTTAAAAAAAACATTGTTTTGCACAATTTTTTCCTTCCCTTCTACCTCAGTATGATTAAAATAGACCAGATGCACACAAAATATGCTGGGTCGGTAAAACTGGACAGTGTGCTTATTAGATCTCATTGACTGAGCACAGTGCAGTGGGTAGGTGTCTTTTTTTTTTAGACAGTATCAGTATCCACTGGCAAGCAGGAACTTCTTGCATATTTCACCAGGATGTCAGTACTCCTGTTCATTGCACTCTTCTAAGTCTGCGAGATGTGACCAGTACACAGGTCAGTTTCCAAGGAGTGAGCACATTCAGAAAGCAGTTCTGAAGTATGTACAAAGTTGATAGACACAAAGGGGTACACTTATCATACACAGGCACTACAGAAAACTGGCTTAGAAGCACTGATAAATGTCTCCCCCCCAGAGGTATCTAAACAGCCCTGGATAGTATTTTACCAATTATTCAGCTCTGTAAGGTAAATGCTATAAAGTAAAGTATTATGTTTCTTAGCAGCTTCTCCTGCTCTGGATGAGGTTTGTGTGATTGCAAAGGAGAATATAATTTAGACGGTGATAAATGCATGAAAAAAAGGAGAGTACATTGGGCAAAACAGCACTTTATGATAAAAATATATATTGTAAAGTTTGGCAATATCAAATGGACCATTTCTGAAATACAAATAAAATATTTTAGATCCTCTGTTTCCTGAATTCCTTAAATAGGAACTCGGCATGATCAAAAATAAAATAAAAAATACAGTGTATTTAAGCAACTATGGGCCCCATTCAGGTGTAGTAGCTGTCAGACAGGTAACAGGATGAGCTGCTCCTCATCATTGCGCCAGATGTTCAAGAAACATTAATGACTTGCAACGTCTCATACTTATGACTTTTGTCATAATTTAAGTGCCATTTCATAGAGAATAGAGAGGAACTTGTTGCACCTTACTTTGCATTTTTAACACTTCATATACCACATTTTTACGCCGTCAAAAGTCACAAACTGGCACAAGATATCTGCCTACAACTAGGCAACTGGAGCTTATGTACTAGCATTCAAATGATCTGTAAGTTTTATGATAGATTCTGATAGATTAGATTTATGATAGATTCTGAGAGCTATGAGCTCTCCACATCATCATTGTGCCTCTCTGCTGCTGTGTACAGCAGGTCGGCAGGCGCAATATGATGATGTCATCGCCTGCCTGGTTGATGTATGCAGCAGCACAGAAGAAGAGGAGCTGCTGAGGTACGTGGTGTTTGTTTTTTTATTTTTTTAATTTTTATTTTTTTTAACTATTTTCCAAAGAGGAGAGGGGGCCACACACAGTGAGGGGGGCCACAAAATAATGGGGAGATAAGAGGGGACCACATTAAAAAGAGAGAGATGAGGGGCCACAAGAAAGTGGAAAAATGAGAGGGGGCACAGAAAATGAGGGGCCGACAAGATTGTAAAGGGCCACAATGAGAAAAAGATGGTGGAGAGAGTGAAATACCATAATAAGCACATAATAAGAGGGGTAAATACAAAGGGGGCAATAATAAGAGGGGGGAGAAGAGAAGGGCCACAATAAGAGAGGGGGGTGGGGTGGGAGGGGACCCTCAATTTTTCAGTGTGGTCTAAAAATGTACTGTACTGCTTATACTCAAGTATAAGCCATCCTGAGTAAAACCTAATATTAACACAAACTACTGGGAAAACCTATAGCCTAATATATAGCCTGCAGCCACTGCCCCCCCCCAGTAGATAGCCAGCAGCCCCTGCCCCCCCAGTAGATAGCCAGCAGCCCCTGCCCCCCAAGTAGATAGCCAGCAGCCCCTGCCCCCCCAAGTAGATAGCCAGCAGCCCCTGCCCCCCCAAGTAGATAGCCAGCAGCCCCTGCCCCCCCAAGTAGATAGCCAGCAGCCCCTGCCCCCACAAGTAGATAGCCAGCAGCCCCTGCCCCCCCCCCACTAGAGAGCCAGCAGCCCCTGCCCCCCCCAAGTAGATAGCCAGCAGCCCCTGCCCCCCCCAAGTAGATAGCCAGCAGCCCCTGCCCCCCCCCAAGTAGATAGCCAGCAGCCCCTGCCCCCCCAAGTAGATAGCCAGCAGCCCCTGCCCCCCCAAGTAGATAGCCAGCAGCCCCTGTCCCCCCAAGTAGATAGCCAGCAGCCCCTGCCCCCCCAAGTAGATAGCCAGCAGCCCCTGCCCCCCCAAGTAGATAGCCAGCAGCCCCTGCCCCCCCAAGTAGATAGCCAGCAGCCCCTGCCCCCCCCCCACTAGAGAGCCAGCAGCCCCTGCCCCCGCAGTAGATAGCCAGCAGCCCCTGCCCTCCCAGGAAATAGCCAGCAGACCCTGCCCCCCCAGGAGAAAGCCAGCAGCCCCTGCCCCCAGTATACAGCCTGAAGCCCCTGCCCCCAGTATACAGCCTGAAGCCCCTCCCCTATTAATGCCCAGCCTATAAGAAAAAAATAAAATGTGTACCCACCTTCCGATGCCCCCTTAGGGTCCTTTTCTTTCCTTTGATGCTTCGGCTCCGTGTCCCCCGCACAGTGCCATCGCTTGCGTCATGATGTCAGCTGCTTGCTGACATCATAGTGTGTTCCCATAGGGATGCACACACTATAAAGTCAGAAAGCAGCCGACGTCATCACGAGAGTAAGGTACTGCTGGGAGACACAGATCATCAATTAAAAATAACGAGGCACTGCCGGGGGGTGTCCGGAGGTGGGTACAAATTTAGTTTTTTTAATAGACTCTACTATAAACCGAGTTAGGTTTTTTCATCACATCTTTTTGCTTATACTTGATTGTATATGGTACATTTAATGTTCCTATGTAGCAATAGGTGGGCCCCCAAAATCAATTTCACTGGTGGGCCCTTGGTCCACCAGTTTGACCCAGAGTACATCAGTATGAAATAGGCCTGACAATGTCTTAATTTACAACATGGTTACATAATTACAGATGTAGCACAGGTCACCTTGAATCACATCAGAAAGCAAAAGCCATGGAAACATTATGTTAAAGTTGGTTGGTTTCAATTTGTTTATCTAATCTGAAGGGGTTTTTATATTTATAATAATGGTTCGGTGTGGTCTGCTCAACCCACAACATTAGAGTATACCAAGAAAACATTGCTTTATTATCTGTTTAAGTGTCCGAGCCATGCAGTTGCGGCTTAGCTCACCCTCTAGTAAATTAGCTACATTTAAAACAGAAAAGATCCTTCACCTAACGCTGCATTCACACATCAGTCACGCTGAAGAGGAAAGGTGAGTGCTGCTCTCTCTCACTTTCCATAGAAAATAGAAAATGGAGCACGTATCTTTTTAGCAGCCCAGGCTCAGAACAGTGAGCACTTGTTGCACTCACTGTACTGAGCCCGGGCACAATAGACGGACGTCTATTCACATTTGAGTGAATGCAGCCTAATACACAGGTTATCTTAAAATCAATATATACTAATACAGTTTTTTCCATACACATACTATCCTATATAAACTGATAAAGTGCAAGAACAGAAACAGCAGGATACACAGCCATATACAATAATATACAGGAGAAGGCAGCAAAACGTGTTTGTCAGGTTATACAATGATATTCACTATGAAGACCAAGTCATCTCCAAAAACTTGACACGTTAACAAGTCCTGTACAGTATTTAAAAATCCACACTATAAAATGTTCACTTTGAAAAGGGAAGATACATTTTAGGATAACCAATTGTTCAATGGACATAATATACCAACGCCATTTAAAAATGTAATTTTTGTTTAATTGCCTGCAAGTAAGAGATATGAAAAAAATTTTCAGACCATTAAAAAAAAAGAAAACAAATTTTTCATTAAAATTTTTTTGAAATGTTGTTTGCATTATGTTGCGTGATGTAAATGATGAACTATTATTGTTGTCATGTGTGAACCATAATGTTGTCCAAAGATGTGGCTTTATAATTTCTGTTGTCTTTCATACATACGATACTTGTAGGGATGAGAAATAAGTTATTGCCAACATATCGAAAAAGATAAAATACTGTCCACATATCCATTACCTCCGTCTTGCACCTTCTACTTAATGAGGAGATTCTTCATCTAGGAACATGAGAGTCATTTTATTTCCTTAGAGCGAGGACTCAGAGATGGTGCTTACCACATTGGCAGGCTCAGAGCCTGCAGGGGCAGAATTGTAATAAGAACTGGTCTGGTTCTCTTGATGCTCTCTAAGGAATGGAGGGATAGTTGCAGACTTTACATGCAGTATTCGAGTGTCCAGAACTTCACAGTCTATTTGCATCATGATTTCATATTCCTGCTGATTGATAACACTGTCTAAAAAGGGATACAAAAATATAAAAAATGGCAGGATGGGTAATACAGGCATGTTATTTGGAGAGATGGTTATGGGTATTCATGCTATTAGGCAGTGAGTGATGAGCAATATGTAGCTTTTTGGCTTGAAACTTTACAAATAAAGACAGTATAGTCAACCCTGCAACAGTATGTATCAATTGTCATTTATATTGTGTTATTTTGATGAAGCACAAATAAAAGTAAAAAGTTTTATTTACTTTACTGCATTGTTTCTGTATTCAGAAATTATTTGTAAAGTGCTGTGGATTGTGCTATATAAAAATGAAGATGTACTATTTGGAGGAGGGCAACAACCCAGCAGCAGAACCGCAACCTCCGCCTTGGTGCAAGGAGGAACAGGGCACTGCCAGAGTTCTGTAAAATGACCTCCAGAAGGCCACAAATGTGCACGTGTCTGCAAAAATGGTTAGAAACAGATTCCATGATTTCATATGCATATACTATATGCTTGTGGGGTTGGCCCTGGGTTCCTCCTATTGCACAACAATTCTTGACCTCATGTGTCAGCAGTTCCTGCAAGAGGAGGCCATTTTAGCTATGGACTGGCGCGCACATTCCGAAGATCTGAATCCTATTGAGCACATCTAATACATCATGTCTCGCTCTATCCACCAATGTCACATTGAGACCCCTCCATACCCCGTATCATTTTTGTGGCTCTACGTTGAACCCTCTCCAGCTCCAGGGCATCCTTTTTATGGACCACTGCCCAGAACTGGACAGCATATTCCAGGTGAGGCTGAACCAATTCCCTGTACAGTGGTAATATTACATCCCTATCCCGAGAGTCCATACCACTTTTGATACATGGCAAGATCTTGCTGGCTTTAGAGGCAGCCGATTGACACTGCATGCTGTTATTCAATTTATGATCTACTAGTACCCCCAGGTCCTTCTCAACAAGGGACTCTCCCAGATTTACTCCCCCAAGGACATATGTTGCCTTTGGATTATTAGCCCCCAGGTGCATAACATTACATTTATCCACATTAAACCTCATTTGCCAAGTGGACGACCAAACACTCAGTTTGTCCAAGTCATCCTGCAGCCTATGAACATCCTCCATAGACTGTATTACACTACACAGCTTGGTGTCATCTGCAAAAATAGACACAGTGCTATTAATTCCTACCTCTATATCATTTATATATTAAATAGTAGTGGGCCAAGCACAGAACCTTGGGATACACCACTCATAACTGGTGACCATTCCGATAAGAATCATTGACCACCACTCTCTGGATACATTCTTCAGCAAGTTTTCAATCAAATTGCAAATAAAACCTACCAAACCAATAGACCTTATTTTTACCCATCAAGCGTCTATGAGGGACAGTGTTAATGAGGGACAGTGTTAATGAGGGACAGTCCAAGAAAACAATATCCACTGCCCTCCTCCATCCAGGGATCTGCTCACCTCTTCATAGACGCAGATCAGGTTAGTTCTGGTCCAGGAGCCTTGTAGACATTGATTTTGTTGAGCCTAGAAGGGTTTTCCGGACACTGACATTTTGGACAATATCCGCATTGTTAGAAATCACAAGGTCCAACAAAGAATCACTGACCACAATTTATATTTGGAAAGTTTAAGTCTCCCATTATCACTACGGTCCCCTCCTGTGCAGCCCGCTCCATCTGTTTATATAGGTGACCCTCTATTTCCTCAGTGATGTTAGGGGGTCTATAAATTACATCAAAAATAATTTTCTCAAAGCTCTCCTGGTTTTGAATTTCAACCCACAAAGTTTCAGCCTCCTCACACGCTTCTGAGACCACTGTCTCATTCACAATCGCTTTTAAGTCTCTTCGGGCATAGAGACATACACTTCCTCCCCCGCTTTCTGCCCTTTCTTTCCGAAAGAGTGTAAAACCTTGAATATTAACACCCCAATCTTTTGATGCATCGAGCCATGTATCTGCTACACCAACAACATCTAACTGTTCCCCTAATACCAGAGCCTCAAGCTTGCCCGTTTTGCCTGCGATACTTCTGGCATTTGTGAACATACACTTTAAATTTCCACATTTATTTATCTGATTTATAGTAATTTTAATGGCACATATATCCGCACTGTTTTGTAACCTGTGGATCTCCTTATCCACTGCCTTGGTGCCCCACACACCACCCACTTCACCATCCACCAACGTAACCTGGTCCCCTCTCTGACCTGTCTACCCCTTGTGTGTCTTCCTTTTCCTCCTCCCCCGATCCTTGCTTAAATACTGCGCCACCCCTGCTAGGATCTTCTCCCCCAGCACCGCAGCCCCCACTCCATTTCGGTGCAAGTTATCTGCGGAAAACAGCTAGTACCCCAATGAAAAGTCAGCCCAGTGCTCTACGAACCCAAATTCCTCTGCTCTACATCAGGATCTGAGCCATGCATTGAACTCCCTGAGCTCCCGCTGTCTGCTCTGTGTAGCGCATGACACAGGTAGGATTTCTGAGAATGCTACCTTGGAGGTCCTTCCCTTAAGCTTTGAACCTAATTCTTTAAAACTATTCTTCAGGCTCCTCCAACTAAGATCTATTCTGTCATTGGTACCAACATGGACCAGGACAGCTGGGTTATCCCCAGTCCCTCCCAGTAATTTATCCACACTTTCCACCACATGCCGAACCCTGGCATCAGGGAGACAGCAAACCCTTCGGTTGAGGCGGTCTTGGCGACCAATTATTCTATCAGTCTTCCTGATAATAGAGTCCCCTACAACCACTAGCTGCCTTTGCTTACCTGCACACCTATGCTCTCTACTACTGGCCTTCCTTTTCTTGGACCCCTTCCTACCCCCTCTGTTTACAGTAACCCAGCTACCCTCCTGGTCCTCCTGGCTTTTTTCTCCACCCTCCACTGAGATCCCGCTTATTGCTGGCTCAGTGAGGAGCATACTCCTCTCAAGATTGTCGATTGCTCGCAGACGTGCAATATCCTCCTCCAGATCTCTAACACAAGCTTCCAGTAGAACTCCTGCTCCAGCAGTGTATACATACGGCAGAGTGTGCACTGAAGCATACCACCAATCCTGCTAGCCATATCCTAGTTAAAATGTGAGGAGTGTATAAATGAAGAGATATAAAATATATATTATATAAATATATAGTAAAGCAGAGAGCTTTAGAGTCACAGTGGGCCTCTGCCCGCCTGTAAGCAGGGCTGAACGGTAAGTTGAGTGTCCTTAAAGGGGTATTCTCATCTGGGTATTCACATCTGCCATAGTTGCATACATTTCTTCAATAAGATGTTATTAAAAAAAAATGTTCCTGTGTGACAATAATGCCTCATAAATGTAGTCATATGGTCTGCTGGAGGGATTGCACAAAGAAATGTTGAGGAGTTACAGCATATCCTACAGCCGTCCTGTGGTAATGAACGCTGAATCCAGGTGGTTAGGCAGGACTCAATAGCACATATCTGGCCATTGCTGCCTAAATGTGAGGTGGTCGTATCCAAGGAAGCCATCTCGTTTCTAAGGGACCACATGGCTACATTTATGAGAAATTATCTTCACACAGGAACATTTTTTCTTAATAACATCCAGTTGAAAAAATGTTTACATATGGCAAATTAAATTAAAATGTAAATGCCCAGATGGGAATACTCCTCTGAGTTGGGGTGCGCTTGTACTTCACAAGAGTTTGTGTGCTCCAGGGGCATTCTTATACGATGCAGTATGCACTGTTCAAGGCCTATAACAATACAAAAATTCATATTTTATAATATTACAGAAGAAAATTATATACACACTATGAATATGTTGCATCTCAAACAAACTTAATGGGGCACAATTACTTCTTCCTAAATCTGGCACCCTCTGGCTCTGACAGAGTGCACCACTCTTAACCCTTTTTGGTGCACTGTTAACATGTGGCATATGACACTTCTGTCAGACTTTGCGTGTAAAATCTGGCGCCCGGTCCGACTGAGCACTGGAAGGCCCCCTTCAGTGGAGAAATTTGTGGCGCATAATAACTAGTGCAGCCGCACCACAAAAGGGTCACATGCGTCGCAAATGTGGTGCAGGCACTTCAATACATGTGCAAGCAGTTTGCACAGAAAAGAATGTGCAAAGCCCGACAGAAAACTGGCGTGCGTCCCTTAGTAAATGTGCCCCATCGTGTCCATTTCGATAGACATTTTTATTGTACATTGGGACAGAACTTGTCCCGTGCAAACACATTATTTGTAACCCTTGAATATTACACTTTACATGTTCCTAAACACCAGCATGTGTTCATGCGTCAAGATAACGGTTTATGAATACTTGAAAAGCAACTGAGCAGCTTGGAAGCAAACCATTGTACAGAGAGCTCCAAAAGCGGATGTAGGATTGCCCAAGCATGAGCTAGCAAGGGTGATGGAGGAATTATTGATGGAGGTCTTATTGTCTAGTCCCTTGTACACATCCCATCTTTTTCTGTATTTTTTAAGTGTTTTTATTCTTTGTTGTCCTGTGAATATTTGTTTTTTGATATAAATAAATTTTGTCTTATTGTCTAGTCCCTTGTACGCATCCCATCTTTTTCTGAAGTGTTTTTGCATATTGATTTTGGGGATGCGTGGACATTGCTTACATTTTCAGTAGTGCCTGCTCCACGTGTTGCTTACACAGGAAGGGGTACAGTAGGCAACTCATGCACACAGCAGCTAAACTACCGAGGGTGGACCAAGTTGCATTTACATTTACAAATTCCCCCATTTCCCAACAGAGAAGTGTAAAAACAACAACAACAACAAAAAAAGGATGATGACAATGTGATGGACAATTGCAAGCTTTTTAAACTACTCAGGTCTCTATTCAACCACTGGATTACATGGTACAAAAAACCATTCAGCTTTTGACTATTTACCAACACGTGTTTATCTATACACACACACTTTAACCCCTTTGTGTCTAAACCATTTTAGACCTTTTGGACCTGGCCTGATTTTTAAAATTTGCCCTGTGTCATTATAGGAGGTTATAACTTTGTGACGCTTTAACATATCCAGGGGATTTTGAGACTGTTTTACCGTCACACATTGCACTTCAAAGTAATAGAAAATTTTGATGATATATTTTGTGTTTAGACATGAAAAATTTTAAATTTGGCAAAAATTTCTTAAAATTATTCATTTTTCAAAGTTCAAAATGTTCTGCTTTTCAGGCAGATAGTCATAGCACCCCAGTAACTTTATAACTAACATTTCCTGAATGTCTGCTTTATATTGGCATAGGGTTTTGTGCATCCTCTCTCTTTTCTAGGTTGTTAGGAGATTCAGAATTTTGGGTGCAATTTTTCTCATTTTTATGAAAATCGCCAAAACCCTAATTTAGAGGCACCTCCGCAGCTTTAACTGACTTTGAGAGGCCTAAACAGCAGTAAAACCCCATAAATTATGCCATTTTAGAAACTACCCCACTCAAAGTGTAAAAACAAAAATCAACTTTAAGAAGTGTGTTAACCCTTTAGATGCTTCACAGGGGTTAAAACAAAATGGAGGTGTAATTTACAAGCTGTAATTTTTTTTGACAATATATTAATTCGGGACAAAAATTAAACCGTTACAAAGTATTAAATGACAAAAAACTCCACAGAGTTTGATACCCAATTTCTCCCGAGTATGAGGATTCCCCATATGTGGTGGTGACTGCTGTAAGGGCACATGGCTGGGCATAGAAGGGAAGCTGCGCCATTCAAAGCAGATCTGCAATGTCACATTTTAAAGGCTATAAAATGTTTATTTTTTGTAATTTGGACATATGCAAGATGAGATCCACTTTTCAGGTACATAATTTACAGGAGGACTCAATAGCCAATAATCAGATTTTATTAACTCTTTCTTGGTGGTGGTTAAAAAAATTATGAATTCTTGTTTATGGTTTTCAGCATTTTTTTTTGCCGGACGTTCACCATACCATAACAATAATGTGTTATCTTCATTCTATGGGTCATCATGATTATGGCGATACCCCATTTATATGGCTTTTTCATGGTTAACTTGTTTTGCAGAATATAGAACTCATTTTGTGAGAAATTTGCTTGTTTTTGTATCGCCATATAACAATGGGCAGAACATTTATATTTTTTTGTTTACAGAGCTGTTTTAGAGCTTATTTTTTTGCGGGACAAGCTGTACTTTTTCTTGGTATCATGTAAATGTTAATTTTTGATTACTTTTTATGCGCTTTTAATGAGGTCAGATGTGAAAATGTCATAATTTTTGCACTTTTTTGTGTTTTTTTTTTACGCCCTTCACCGTACGGGTTCAGTGACAATTTTATTTTATTGTATGGGTTGTAACGGACGTTGTGATGCCCAATATGTTGTGTTTTTTTGGTGATTTTCACTTTTTTATGTTTTATTGGATTACTGCATGGGATGAGACTTCAAGGGACTTTTATTCTTTTTTAATAATTTTTTATAATTGCACTTTTTTTTTAAAACTTTTTTTTACTTTTTTATTTTGTCCCAGGGTGGGACATGAACAAGTGATCATTTGATCACTTGTTCATTGTAATATACTGCAATGCTAATCGATTGCAGCATATTACAGTCAACCTATGCATTCTGCATAGGCTGACATCAGCACTGTTAGATCGTGCTGTAAGCACGATCCTAGCAGGCTTCTACCGAAGGCAGCCCTGGGGTCCTTATTGGGCCTCAGAGTTGCCATGGCAATGATCGGCACCTCCGTGCCATGCACTGAGGGTGGCGATCGTCGCGGCGATTCACCATAGACGCTGCAGTCACAATGACCGCGGTGTCTATAGGGTTAAACATACGGGATCGCGATAGTCGCAATCCCAGCTGTTACTGCGGGATCACGCCTACTGCGTACTGCCGGGATCCCGTGGTGATCGCACAGGCTCAGCTTCTGAGCTCGGGTGATCGCCATGACGTGATACTACATCAAGGTGCGGGAACGACCCGCATCCTATGACATAGTATCACGTCAAGGTGCAGAAAGGGGTTAATATGTTTTGACTGTTACTGTTTTATAAAACTATATTTGAAGAGAATGCTGCACAATCCAAACAGTTCTGCAAAGGCTTAGCATTTGACACACTTAAGGACACAAGGCATTTACTAGCTATACGATGATGTGAAACTTGGGCCCATATTACATTAGTGGGAAAAACTATACATGGAAACTTGCCTTGAAACCAAACAATGTCCCATTGTCAGAAATACAATGTTTTATTACAGAATCCACTCAAGTAGTTCTGTTTAAGATACAACAAATTATATTATTGGCTGTAAAATGGCAGTGGGGAATTTTACTTATGACACACATTTTAGGAATGATAATTGAAATTCAGCTATAGTTTGCATAGTTCAAAAGGAAGACTAAATCAAATCCCTTCCAAGGGTCAATTTCTCAGGACTCATTTAAGAAAGTGTAGTAATCAGTCCAAGAGAAGAATGTAACTACTCTACTCCAAAGGGGTAATAATGGTAATGACTGGAAGTCAGATTTTAGACGGTCTAGAGCTGTAACAAGATGCTAACATTCCAGACAAGTTTTACACAAAACTGCAATGGTAATTCTCACAAGCTACTTCTGTTCACAATTATATTTGTTGGAGAATACTGGAGAAAATAATCAGGAATGGCAGCTACAAGCTGGTAGTCTACCCATTTCAACATTTTTAATTTATAAAAATTAGGTAATCAACTAAATTAAAATGAATGGCATTTGTTTCTGCCATGTACAAATAATCTGGAATCTAACAAATTTCCAATCAGATGCATCACCTATTTTACAGCTTTAATTACAACTTAAATAGAAGAAGAAAACACTATCCCAGACTACTTGGACACAAACATGGTTTTACTTTTATTCAAAGGACAGCAAGATCAATCAACTAAAAAGTAGAGTAGATCAGAAGTTTTTTTTTTTTTTGTAAATAGAATACAAATGTATGTAATTTATTATCCATAGAACTACAGCTGTATCTGGATTGTTAGAGAATATTTTGGAACAAATCGCTTTATGAACTAAGAAACACAACAGATAGTTTAGGGATAATACCAACATTTAAAAAAGATCTGAACCAAACATCCACAAATCATACAATTCTCTATTGCCACTAGGCTATTTTAACAAAATTAAACAAGGTTCTTGGTTACATTTTAATCAAATTGCAGAAGACCACTAGCCACTTCACCATGACCTCGTTTTAATGGTCCCATTATCAAGTATTGAATTAAATGACAACCACCATGGCTGCAACAAAGCATTTACACACATATATACACACACACACACACAAATATACACGCGCACACACACACATATATATACACATCCAATTGTCAACAAGACCAAAAAACATACAGTTCCGACATGCAAATTCAACAAGCCTAAAGAATCTATCTTGTATGTAACCTAGAGTGTGTGTGTGTGTGTATGTATGTATGTATGTGTATGTGTGTGTATATGTATGTATGTATATGTGTATGTATGTGTATGTATGTATATGTGTATGTATGTGTATGTATGTATGTATGTGTATGTATGTATATGTGTATGTATGTGTATGTATGTATATGTGTATGTATGTATGTATGTATGTATGCATGCATGCATGTATGTGTGTGTATATATATATATATTGGGGAATTGCTCTGGTAGATGCTTTGTAGCAGTGCAGGAAGCAGGGACACATGCAGAATTAAAGTCCAAAAATCAAGTGTTTATTCACACTTCCTTCACAAAACACAAATTCACCCTTGGCTTAGGCACATACAAAATACAAAAATAAACCCTGCCCGGCACACGCTCTTGGCCAGCAGAATATCAGGAGGCACTCAGTTAACTTTGCTGTGTGAACACGGTCCAGCCTTCAAGCTCTCCAGGTAGTGCCTCACCTACTACTTCTGGCCTGAAGACTAAATCAGGCTCTAACGAGGTCTGTGACCCGCACCTGTGGGCTATACAGATACCCCGGACCAAAGCCTGGATGGAGTAGGAGTCCCCCTACCAGCCTACCCCTACTCCATAATAAGCAGGCCCCGTACGGACATTACAAAGGTGTCTATGCTAGGGAGGCCAACATAGACCAAACAGACCACTCCTGCTTACCACATGTCTGCATTAACCCTTGGGTTACTGCAGAAAAATCCAGGGCTTTTACCACACACCCTTCATCTGCCTGTATGACAGATAGCATTTTTCCCAAATGACACCTCTCACTTTCTCACAATATATGTATGTATACATACATACACACACATAGATATGTGTGTGTATGTATGTATACACACACAGATATGTGTGTATGTGTACATACATATATTGTGAGAAAGTGAGAGGTGTCATTTGGGAAAAACGCTATCTGTCATACAGGCAGATGAAGGGTATCAATCAATCATTATCTCTCAATCTCTCTCTCTCTCAATCTCTATATATACACATACACACACTAGATCTGAATTAAATATTCTTATTGAATACTTTGTTCTGCACAAAATTCAATGTACTGATGACACAATCACAAAAAAACGCATCAATGGAAATCAAATATATTAACCATTGGAGACCATTGGTTTTTTCCGCTAGCTTACTTGTGTATCAAAATTACTATCACACAGTAGGAAATTAATTTATAATTAATAGTAATTTTGAGTTAATTTATACATGTTGACCCCCCCCCCCTAAAAAAAAAAAAATTGCTTTCAACATTTCTTAACTTTTGACGAGCCCTATGGTAGGACACAAAAACAAGCTACAGTCCGACACAAAAACAAGCTACAGTCCATAAACCAATAGCTATGAAAATGTACTAAAAATTCCTGGTCAAAGCCTTTTCAGGCCCCGTCTGAACATACTTGAACATACTTACCATCCACAGTTGTTGATGGCAAAATAATGGACATCTTTGGCCTGCTGGTTTTATTTCGGTTGGTAGCTGGCAATAGCAAGTGGTCCTTAAAAATAAACATCGATAAAAATAGAAACTGTTAATATTAAATAATAAAATCAATAAAAACAATGGCATAACACTTTTGTAACTTAGGTGAAAAAGATATTAAAAAATAAGAATACATACTATGCCCCCACATCACTGCTAACATATTTGCAGTATTGGTAGTTGGGCTTAGAAGGACAGAACTAATAGATGACACGAAACAACTTAAATAGCAAATGTAATGATAACTCTTTAGCTGACACTGCTTGAGGTGCCCAACCTCGTATGTTATAGCCGGACATATTATTGTACTGTGGACAAGAGTTGCCACTTTGCTGAAATTTGGTTTGTCATTTTATAATCAGCTTGAAATATCCTTTTTACACTTACACTGAGCCTCGATCATACCTCAATATGAGGCAGTGTTGTTGGCAGCAGGGCGAGCGTTAGGGGGTGGTAAACTGTGCATTTGTCCTGAAGAGGAGAATGTCTTCTTTGTACCGAATCTAGCATTGTGTTCCTAGGTGTCATAGATCCGGAGAAATTCTAGTTTTACCTGTCAGGCAAAATAACCCCCTAAACGAAATATATTTCCATAAACTGCCATTAGAGAGCATTGCATCTATCCCTTCCTTGTCCCTCTACATGCCTGTAAACCTAAGCAATGAGGTCCTAAAGCTGTATGCAAATTATCTGTGAAATGTCCAATGAGTCATTAGCATATTCAAGCTGTCCAGCTTATTCATGAGTGGGCGGCACAGCCACTCCCCCAGTGCTTGACTGACAGCCTGTATAATGGTGTGAGGCTATATAATGATGTGAGACTTCCTGGTGCTGGCGCCCCTGCAGCCTGTGTGTATAGGACAGATACAACAGCTCCAGCAGCCATGTTATAGCAGAACATGTCAGGTACTTGTGTAGCTGATGTCTGTGTCTCTTACATGTGTATAAGGAGGATGCAGAATGTCAGCAGATGCAGCACACACACTAGCAATGCTTTACTATACATTACACACAGACTTGAGCAGGGGAAGGAGAGGGGAGGGGTAACAGCCTCATTTACATAATAAAGAATAGATGATTTTATAATGATTAATGTATGAAATAACTAGATAAAGGTTGGGATGGGATCCTTGTGAGCTGCCCCAACAGGTAGTAGTGACAGGACAACTGACACAGACCTGATGACACTACTGATGGCATTTTAACAGTTAATATATCAGTTTTCCTGACCTCTAAACACAAATTGAGACTCATATAAAAGAAGAGACTCTTCTCTTTCATAGTAAAAAAAGAAGCAAGTTTCTTGGTGCCACAGAGCCAGAGATAAAGCACTCTAAAATGCCCCCCCCCCCTTTTCATTTTCTTAGCCGGCAGGCTGCATGGAGAATTTGGAGGGTACTGCACACAGGAGCTGCTGCACCTCACAGATAATGTAAGTATTGACTTTATGTTACAAGTTTTGATAAGGGATAAAATCAAGTAATGGTTATGTTTTTAACCCTCTCCTATCTACAACAATTTAAGAACATACCTGCTCTCTGATTGCCTTTTATTTCATGATTGTTTTTTGAAAAAATTGAGCGAAACTATGAACATTTGATCCTCTTCGCCTAACGTGGCTACATATTAACACCGCAACCCAAAACTTGTCCACAAAGTTATATGTAACACCAAATACACACACATGCTCCAGAATAAAGTTTTTATTTCAAACCATCCTCCATTGTTTAAACCTATGTTATGACGTTCTTACTCAAATTCTTATGAACTGCGGAGGGTTCTGTTATTGTACACATCTAAAAGTGACATCTCATTAGCTTGGTATATGGATATATAGTTATTAATTTGGGTTACCGTTGTATTAGGGAGCATACAATAATATATCTCTGTGAAGTGCAGTGAAATTTTTTATGTTTGGCACCCCCTGTGGATTTTACGTTCCTTTTGCTACATATTTTGGTGAATATACACATGTGTGGTATCTATCCTCACATCTTACCTTTTAAGGAAAGTACAGGCAGTCCCCGGGTTACGTACAAGATAGGGTTCGGAGGTTTGTTCTTAAATTGAATTTGTATGCAAGTCGAAACTGTATATTTTATAATTATAGATCCAGACAGAAAAAATTTGGGCCCCAGTGACAATTGGAGTTTTTTGCTGTAATGGGACTAAGGATTATCAATAAAGCTTCATTAAAGACACCTTACAGCTGATTATTGCAATCTGGGATACCCGACTTACAGACAACCCATAGTTACAGACAGACCCCTCTGACCTCAGGTGAGGCTTTCTGAATGCTTTAGTCCTTAAGTAGGGGACCGCCTGTATATTTTCTTTATACAAGTATTCTGGATTTGTACATATTTTAGAGGAAATTTGGGATTTTCATGCAATTTTTGCCTTTTATTGCTGTTTGCTGAAAAGTTACAGGTGGTAATGTGGTAGTGTGTAGAAATAAAATAAAATAATTCTTTTTTATATGGTGATTTCTGGGAACAAAACATTGATTTTGACAGAATAGGAGCTTTGTTATTTTGTGCGTAATATCTCAAACAAATATGGCATGGTTTTTGTTTTAGCATTTTTTGGGAGAAAAAATTCTTGTTGATGTTGTGTATTGTGGTATATCTTATTTTTAAATGCCTATTTGTGCTCTAAACCTCCGCTTTGATGTTCGTTTAATTTAAAACGTATGTTTGCGTGGTATTTTCAATGCACTTTTTTTTAAATTATTTGAGCTTGTCACAAAGTAATATGAGGTCGGTACAGGCAAATGCGATCGTCTGGTTGTCTGGTTTCAAAAAATGTATAGGGTTTAGGGGTGCCATTACTTTTTAATCTATTTTATTGCTAGGTTGTCTTAAAATTTCTAGCTGAAAAGCAGATATTTAGTTATTCAGTTTTAGTGATATTATGATGATTTATTCATGTGAAAATATGACTATGAGGTATCTCTGAACTCTACACATGTTCATCTATTACATTTGTGGAGATGTGATAGTAAATATTTTCTGTTTGGAGCACATCTTTTGCCATCAATGTCAAATTTTATGTATTATTTAATAAAATGTTACAGTTTAAATCAAAATTGCATGAAGTTGCCTATGTCTATTAACTCTTTAATACAAATTTGAAAATATGGCAAGTGTCTGCTTTTCTGAAAATTTATGGTTTGTTGGAGTTAACTATAATTCTTTTTGCTGTTGTTTCGATTTGATTTGTAAGCGTCAAAATTGTAAAAATTGTTCTGGGGCAACAAAATTTCCAGAAATGCCTAGCGGTGATAGGGTTAATACCCCTTGGTTAATTGTCCAAAGACATTGCTTATCATTTATCTCCTGTCTATATATCTATCATCTATCTGTATATTTATTTATCTCCTATAATCAGTCTATTTATATACAGGCGGTCCCCTACTTAAGAACACTCGACTTACAAACGACCCCTAGTTACAAACGGACCTCTGGATATTTGTAATTTATTCTACTTTAGTCATAGTCTACAATGATCAGCTGAAACAGTTATCACGGGTGTCTGTAATGAAGCTTTAGTGTTAATCCTGGTTCTTATGACAACCCAACATTTTTAAAATCCAATTGTCACAGAGACCAAAAAAGTTCTGGCTGGGGTTACAATGATTAAATATACAGTTCCGACTTACATACAAATTCAACCTATTTATCTATACATCTATCTATCCATCCATCCAAAGTGATGTGTTTGGAATAAATCCAATTGTTTTTTCATTCACTATATGGAGTGCTGCTGAATTCCTTGTATCTATCTATTATCTATTTATCAATCAATCTTTTCTGTCTCTACTGTATTTTTTCCCATATCTATCGATCTTATATCATATACAGGGGCGTTGCTAGGGTGGTAAAAGATCCGGGGCACGGGCCCCAATGCATGTGTATTGCACTTTCAGTAATGCCCCCTCCTGTACATAACCCCCTCACATGTGGTTGTGCCAATAACAAGGTTACTTCTGGTATATACAGCTACAGAGAACAAAGGAGAAATCCCCATCACCACATCTTATGTTCCTCATTGTCCCTACATCTTGGTTCCCTGGCAGTGTTATCCTGCTGTCGCCCCTAACAATCTCCCCAAATACTGAAAGGCTGTGCTCACACCTTTGTCTTGCATTTAAACAAAACCAGGTGCTTGTTACCCATCACTTGTGTATTACTGGAAAATATACGTGATCAAACCGAGGCCTGTCCTAGTGACATGTGTGAACACGCTCCAAGAAATGTCCCCCACACAGCCCCACAGTAAGTAATGTGACCACACAGCCCCCCAGTAATGTCCCCACACAGCCCCCCCAGTAAGTAATGTGACCACACAGCCCCCCAGTAAGTAATGTGACCACACAGCCCCCCAGTAAGTAATGTGCCCCACACAGTCCCCCCAGTAAGTAATGTGACCACACAGCCCCCCAGTAATGTCCCCACACAGCCCCCCCAGTAATGTCCCCACACAGCCCCCCCAGTAAGTAATGTGACCACACAGCCCCCCAGTAAGTAATGTGACCACACAGCCCCCCAGTAAGTAATGAGACCACACAGCCCCCCAGTAATGTCCCCACACAGCCCCCCCCAGTAAGTAATGTGACCACACAGCCCCCCAGTAAGTAATGTGACCACACAGCCCCCCAGTAAGTAATGTGACCACACACAGCCCCCCAGTAAGTAATGTGACCACACAGCCCCCCAGTAAGTAATGTGACCACACAGCCCCCCAGTAAGTAATGTGACCACACAGCCCCCCAGTAATGTCCCCACACAGCCCCCCAGTAAGTAATGTCCCCACACAGCCCCCCCAGTAAGTAATGTCCCCACACAGCCCCCCAGTAAGTAATATGCCCCCACAGCCCCCCAGTAAGTAATGTGCCCCCACAGCCCCCCAGTAAGTAATGTGCCCCACACAGTCCCCCCAGTAAGTAATGTGCCCCACACAGTCCCCCCAGTAAGTAATGTGACCACACAGCCCCCCAGTAATGTCCCCACACAGCCCCCCCAGTAAGTAATGTCCCCACACAGCCCCCCAGTAAGTAATGTGACCACACAGACCCCCAGTAAGTAATGTCCTCACACAGCCCCCCAGTAAGTAATGTGACCACACAGCCCCCCAGTAATGTCCCCACACAGCCCCCCCAGTAAGTAATGTCCCCACACAGCCCCCCCAGTAAGTAATGTCCCCACACAGCCCCCCCAGTAAGTAATGTCCCCACACAGTCCCCCCAGTAAGTAATGTGACCACACAGCCCCCCAGTAAATAATGTGCCTCACACAGTCCCCCCAGTAAGTAATGTGCCTCACACAGTCCCCCCAGTAAGTAATGTGCCTCACACAGCCTCCCAGTAAGTAATGTGCCTCACACAGTCCCCCAGTAAGTAATGTGCCTCACACAGCCCCCCAGTAAGTAATGTGCCTCACACAGCCCCCCAGTAAGTAATGTGCCTCACACAGCCCCCCAGTAAGTAATGTGCCTCACACACAGCCCCCCAGTAAGTAATGTGCCTCACACAGCCCCCCAGTAAATAATGTGCCTCACACACAGCCCCCCAGTAAATAATGTGCCTCACACACAGCCCCCCAGTAAATAATGTGCCTCACACAGTCCCCCAGTAAATAATGTGCCTCACACAGTCTCCCCAGTAAGTAATGTGCCTCACACAGCCCCCCAGTAAATAATGTGCCTCACACAGCCCCCCAGTAAGTAATGTGCCTCACACAGCCCCCCAGTAAATAATGTGCCTCACACAGCCCCCCCAGTAAATGTGCCTCACACAGCCCCCCAGTAAGTAATGTGCCTCACACAGCCCCCCAGTAAGTAATGTGCCTCACACAGTCCCCCAGTAAATAATGTGCCTCACACAGCCCCCCAGTAAGTAATGTGCCCCACACAGCCCCCAGTAAGTAATGTGCCTCACACAGCCCCCAGTAAGTAATGTGCCTCACACAGCCCCCCAGTAAATAATGTGCCTCACACAGCCCCCCCAGTAAATAATGTGCCTCACACAGCCCCCCAGTAAGTAATGTGCCTCACACAGCCCCCCAGTAAGTAATGTGCCTCACACAGCCCCCCAGTAAGTAATGTGCCTCACACACAGCCCCCCAGTAAGTAATGTGCCTCACACAGCCCCCCAGTAAGTAATGTGCCTCACACAGCCCCCCAGTAAGTAATGTGCCTCACACACAGCCCCCCCAGTAAGTAATGTGCCTCACACACAGCCCCCCACCCAGTAAATAATGTGCCTCACACAGCCCCCCAGGAAATAATGTGCCTCACACAGCCCCCCCAGTAAATAATGTGCCTCACACAGCCCCCCCAGTAAGTAATGTGCCTCACACACAGCCCCCCCAGGTAAGTAATGTGCCTCACACACAGCCCCCCACCCAGTAAATAATGTGCCTCACACAGCCCCCCAGGAAATAATGTGCCCCACAATGTTCTCCCCCTTCCCTAGTCCCTATCATGCTTCTCACCTCACAGATGCAGCTCTCTCTCTCTTTCTGTGCGCTGCTTTCCCCTGCAGGTCATGTGATCATGACATCATCACAGGTCCTTGAGCCTCTGGAACTCCCGGAGGCTAGGTCCTTGCAGGGGAAAGCAGCGCCTGCACTCGTTCTCATCGCGATCTGAGGACACAGATCGTGATGAGAACGAGAGGGAAGGAATCTCCCGGGCAGCGGGGCAGATGATCTGCTGACCCGAGGAGATTCGGGGCACTGGCCAAAAGATCCGGGGCACGAGCCCCGGATCTTTTGACCTAGCGACGCCCCTGATCATATATCTACTCTATATGTAATCTACTTTATAGTTCTGCATCTAGAAATCTATATCATCTTTCAGATTAATCTTCCATCATCCATCTACCCATCATAGTATCCTAGTATATAAGGCATGAAAAGGATGAATTTCGACCCACTTTAAGGCACGTCCTCCAGGAGATGCAATGTATTGACATTACCTCCCATTGCAGAGCTCTCAGCCCCTTTGTGCAGCGTTGTAGGGTCTGTAGTGGAGCAAAGAGCTGACAGCACTGTGCACCGTTACATTACTTACCTGCAGTGATGATGGACAAAAAAATGCTTTTGTACTATTTTCTTGTGGGCGCTGTTATACAGCTTTTACCTAATGATACCCCCTCTTTTTGCTTTGGGTCGGTGAAATTACGGGGATTCCAAATTATTTATGTTATAGGTTATCTAGAAAACCTTTTGAACAAAAAAAAAAAAAAAAAAAAAAAAAAAGATGTCCTCAATTTGACATATTCTGACACTAATAACATTTTCCTTCTTTGATGTACAAACCTGCATCAGGTGCAGGGCCGGCGCTATGGGTAGGCAAAGGGGGCAATTGCAGTGGAGAATCTCTTCTTTCAAATGAATCTTGAATTATGTTTCTAGGTGCTCTGGATCCAAAGATATTCACGTTTAAAGTGAGAATATCAGGTGCCATTTTTATATATAAAAATCACTCCCAACGGCAGTTTAACAGTTAATATCTTTGCTTTCCTAACACTTAGAAACACAAATTTATATTCATATAAAAGAGGAGACTCTCTTCTCCCATAGGAAAAAAAGAAGTGAGGTTCTATGTGTCACAGAGCCAGAGATATAGCCCCCTGAAATGTAGCCCCCTGCAGATTATTAGCCATCAGTCTATAGGGAGAATTTGCTGCCCACAGGAGCTCACAGATAATGGAAATATTCACTTTATATGTTACTACACTTTGAGAAGGAATAACCCTCTCCTATCCAGAACTATCTAAGAACACTTTCTCTCTTATTCCCTTGGGAAAATTGACTGATACGATGAACATTCGATCCTCTTCGCCTAATGTCGCTATTATACATTAACACCCCATCCAGAACATGTCCATAAAGTTATATGTCACACCAAAAACCCTGGAATAAAAGTTTTTATTTCCCACCCTCCTCCATTATTTCCACCTTTGTTATGACTTTCTCACTCTAATTCTTATGAAGCGCTGAGGGTTCTGTTATTGTGCGGCTAATACATTGGCAACATCTAAAAGTGACTTTTATTATCTCATTAGAGGGGTTTATGGATATATAGTTATTATTTGTGTTACCATTGTGTAAGGGAGGATACAGAGATAGATCTGTGTGAGGATCAGTGCAATTTTCTGCAGTTCCCTTTGCTGCATATTTGGGGTCTGTATGATCTCCTCACATCTTACTGTTTTAGGAAAGTATGTTTTTTTATATAAGTGTCTGGATTTGTACATATTTTACAGGAAATTTTAAATGTTAATTGGCAAATGCATCACCTGGTTGTCTGATTTCAAAATTCTATAGGTTTTATGGCGCCTTTAATTTTTATTCTGTTTTATTGATATATTTTGCAGGTTGAGACTGTCTTAAAATTTCTAGCTGAAAAGCAGATATCTAGTTATCACAGTTTTAGTGATATTATGTGGATTGATTTATGTGAACATATCAATATGGGACATTTGTGAACTCTACACATGTCCATCTATTACATTTAGGAGATGGGAAGGGAAATATTTTCTGTTTGGAACAAATTTTTTGCCATCAAAGTCAAATTTTAAGTATTTTTTATAAAATGTTTCAGTTTGAATCAAAATTGCATGAAGGTGCCTAAGTCTATAAACTCTTTAGTGCAATTTTGAAAATGGGGCAAGTGTCTGCTTTTAGAAAATATCGGTACCTGTCCACAATGGGCCTCAGTCTAATCAACCTACCAGTATTTTTTTTGGAGTGTGGGAGGAAACTGGAGGACCCGGAGGAAACCCAACACAGACACAGAGAGAACATACAAACTCTTTGTAGATGTTGACCAGCGCTGCAAGGCTGTAGTGCTAACCACCGAGCCACCATGCTGCCCATCAATATCCCTATGATCTATCTCCTATAAAATTCTCCAAAATTATATACTAAAGGGAGCATCTTGCTGACTGTGACTGGTCATAAAATAGTTTTATTTTGGGGCCCCACTTTTAGTTTTGCCCAGGGCCCCACTTTGTCTAGAACCGGCCCTGATCAGGTGTAATTTTTTCCAGTAGGCGATGACACATACATTGATACCATTTGTGGGACTGTACAACCTTTTCATCACTTTTTATTTAAATTTCTATGAGTTGCAAAATGGCAAATAAATGGACGCTGCAATAGCTGATATGTTTGTGATTTTTACTGTATCATTATATCCGTTCTTGGGAAGGGGGGGCGATTAGAACTTTAATTTTATTTTTACTATTTTTTAGACTACTTTAACCCTAGTTGTTCTTGCCAATCTTATCATATACTGCTATACTACAGTATATGGCATTTTTGAACATGATTTGTTACAATGTTCACTGGTACATTGTAACAGATCTGCATGAATGACAAATACTCAGATCTAATAAAGGCCTGAGGCTGTCATGGAGATAGATCATTGCTTCCCAATGATGTTACAGGGAGCGATGATCACAGCCAAGATTGTGGGTCGCATGTCACAGCTTAACCGGTGGCATTTAAAGGGTTAACACTCGTGATAGGTACCAGCATTGATTGATTGATTGATAGGTGTTTGCTGCAATATACGCCTGCATGTTCATGGCATGCCACAAGCTGCACACATCAGGCATATGTACAGGAGCCCACTGAAAGTAATGGGGCTGTGACTTGACATGGTGATTGAAAAAAGAATGAAGCTCACACTAACATTACACACTGTGTGCACAAGGCCTTATACACCCTAGATACAAATTAACTAATAAATAAACGGAACCATCTGAATACTAAACCGTGCATATACATGAACACACACATATACTATACACACATATACACATATACTATATACATGGACTACATTATGAGAATCCTCTTATAAGCCAGGGCTGAGGTAATGGCCGCAGCCTCCTCCGACACTGGAGCCTTCACACATATAGTCAGTTTATGTTGAAATGATATTTTATGCGTCCTCATTTTTCTAGGATGTTATGAGGTGCAGAACTTTAGGTGCGATTTTTTTCATTTTCATGTAAATCCGCCAAAACTTGAGGGACAACTCAGCTTCCAAGTGACTTTGAAAGGCCTAAATAATAGTAAAACCCCATAAATTACCCCGCTATAGAAATGTCAACCCACAACATATGTTAAACAACTTCTATTGAGTCTATTATCCCTTTAAGTGTTTCACATGGGTTAAAACAATATGAACCTGCAATTTAGAAACTTTACAATTTTTTGGTAAAGTACATTCATTTAGGCCAAAACTGACAGTTTCATTATAAGTTAAATGATCAAACGCTCTGCAATGTTTGTTTCCCTATTTCTCCCAAGTGTACTGGTACCCCATATGTGGTGTTAACCTGCTGTATGGGCGCATCGCCGGGCATAGAATGAAAGCAGCGCCATTCACAGCAGATTTGTATTGTCACATTGTACAGGCTATTAATTTTAATTTTTTTGGTAATGAAAACACATGAAGGCTTATTATTATAAAGGCTTATTAACCCCTAGGCGCACCAGGACGTTATAGTACGTCCCCGGGGCTAGATGCTTAGCGCACGGGGACGTTCTATAACGTCCTGCTTCTGGCACCGGCTCACGAACGGAGCCGGTACCAGAAGCAGCGGCTGTCAGCTGTCTAGTACAGCTGACAGCCTGCGCTAACACCCGCGATTGGAGCCGGCTCCGATCGCGGGTGTTAACCCCTTACACGCCGCGGTCAAACATGACCGCGGCGTGTAAGGGTGTTTGCGCTGTGGATCGGATCCCCCGTGCCGCTTACCGGGGGATCCGATCCACTTCTGGGCAGCTCCGAGGACTGGCATGTGCCCCGGAGCTGCCCGGTCTCCATGGCAGTCAGACCCCTTCCGGGTCTGACTGTAAACTGTCTGAGCATGCGCAAGCTTGCTCAGACAGTTTACGCTGCTCTACAATAAAATAGTATTGTAGAGCAGTGTATTGAACTTAAACCAGTGATCAGAGCATCACTGGTTCAAGTTCAAGTATGTATAAGTAAAAATATGCAAAAACACTTAACACTACACATTATAATAAATAAAAAATACATAAAAATATAAGCCCCTAAAATGTCACTTTCCCATAAAAACACTTGATAAAGTATAAAAAACACAAAAACACAAAAAAACCCGCATATTTGGTATTGCCGCGTCCGTAACAATCAAAACAGAATCGTTACTGGACCCGCACGGTACACGCCGTAGAAAAAAAAAACGCTAAAATGTTCTGAAAAAAGATAATTTTTAATTAATACCCTATAAAAAAAGTGCTCTAAAAAGTAATTTAAAAAATGTTATGCACTCCAAAATAAGCCCACTAAAAAGAACAACTCTTCTCGCAAAAAATAAGTCCCTAACCAGATTTGTCAGCCGAAAAATAAAAAAGTTATGCATATGAAAAGATGGTGATGCTAAAATGAACAAGATTTTCTCCAAATTGGTTTTTATTCAGTACAATTGAATAAAATACACAAACCCCCCACATATTTGGTATCCCTGCGTCCGTAACAATCTGCATAATAAAACAGAATCGTTATTAGATCCACAAAGTGAACCCCGTAAAAAACAAAACAAAAAAAAGCTCCAGAAAAAAGATCATTTTCAATTAATACCCTATAAAAATGCTCTAAAAAGAGATTTAAAAAATGTTATGCACTCTAAAATAAGACCACTAAAAAGAGCAATCCTTCTCGCAAAAAATAAGCCCTTAAACAGATTTGTGAGGTGAAAAATAAAAAAGTTATGCATATGAAAGACGGTGATGCTAAAATTAACAACATTTTTGCCAAATTACTTTTTATGCAGTAAAAATGGGAAAAAAATAAAAAATCTATATAAATGAGGTCTTTTTGTAATCGTGGCAACCCAAAGAATAAAAATAATATACTATTTTTATGGTATGGTAAACAGCCAAAAAAAAAACCCCATAAAAATCTTCCTGAAAAGTGATGATTTTCATTTCCTCCACCAACAAAGAGTTAATAAAATCTCACCAATTAGCCTATAGATTCCCCCAAATTACGTACCAGAAAAGTGCATCTCATGTGGCAAAAGAAATAAGCCCCTATAGGTCCACATTAAAAACTTTGTGGAGCCTTTATTCATTTATTCCATTGTAAATGTTTAATTTTCCACCCAAAATGGGTGTATTGGGAAAAAATATTACAATTTGCAGACTGCACCTCCATTTTGTTTTAACCCCTATAAAACACGTAAAGGGTTAACAAACTTCTTAAAAGTGGTTTTTCATACGTTGAGGTGTGTAGTTTCCACAATGGGGTAATTTACGAGTCTCGCTATTATTTAGGCCTCTCAGTGTCAATTAGAAGTTGAGCAGGTTCATCTAAATACGGGTTCTGGTGATTTTACAAAAAATGTGAAAAATGGCCCCAAATTCTGAGCCTCATAACATTCTAGTAAAATATGTGGAATCTTAAAAAACCATGCCAACATAAAGCAGACATTTGGGAAATGTAAGTTATGAATTTATTTGGGAGCTATGACTATCTGCATCAAAAGTAGAGAATTTAGAACGTTGAAAATAAAGAATTTTTTCAGAATTTTTGCCAAATTTTGTTTTTTTTCATAGCTAAACACAATAGATATCATCCAAATTTTTAAACTAATTTGAAGTACAATGTGTCACGAGAAAACAATCTCAAAATCCCCTGGATATCTCATAGCGTTCCAAAACTATAACCACTTATAGTGACACAGGTCAGATTTGAAGAATGGGGCCGCGTCCTTAAGGCCAAAAGAGGCTGAGTCCCGTAGGGGTTAACTATTTCAAGGGGGGACACAAACAAAATCATTAATTTTTAGCACTTTTTTTCCCCCCGCTCACCGCAAAACTAATATTATACCTTTATCCTCTGGTTCGCTACAATTATGGTGATCTCATTTATATAGTTTTTCGGATCTTTGCTCAATTTTATTGAGCAATAGCAACACGGACAAAATCCCTTTTTTTTTTTTTTACTATCAACAACTTTTCAGGGCCATAACTTCTGTATTTTTGTATTGTCAGATCTGGGCGAGGGCTTTTTTTTTTGCGAAAAGAGTTGTTCTTTTCAGTCGTATCATATTTTATCACTTTTTAGAACATTTTTTGTGATGGTGTTTGATGAAAAATTGAATATTACGTGAAGTTTTTCGTGTTTTTTTACGTTTTTCAATGATATATAGATTTAGATTTATTGTACAGATTAATGATTAATAAGGACTCAGTGATACCAAATATGTACTTTTTTCGTGTTTTATACACTTTATTTGCATTTGCATATGTGTAACTGGAGAGATTATGGGACTTTTATTTTTATTTATTTAATTATTATAAAATGATTTCATCTTTTTTTAAAATTTTTTTTTACATTTTCCATCCTTTGGCTTGAACAAGCGTTCATCCCCTTGCCCTAGTGGCCTCATTTTATGCACCAACCTTTATTCCCCTACAGTCCCATATTACAGAAAGACACCATACAACTGTGTGTAACTACAAAGCGTTATTGACTAAATGAGCCTCTCTCATCTTCCTTTCTTTTGAGGTCCACACACAGGATATTCTGCCCATTCTCCCTCCGTGTTAGAGTCTCTTACTGACTGTTCATAAAATAGTTTTATTTTGGGGCCCCACTTTTAGTTTTTGTCAGGGCCCCATTTGGTCTAAAACCAGCTTTGGTTGGCAAGAACAGTGAAGCACAGTCACTCCCTAATCATTTTCCAGCCCCCGAAAACCTATCTGCTGCAGAAACTGAGGTATTTCTAGCAGTTGTTTAGAGATACTAGTCTGTTGGAGTACTTGAAATAGCCACTGGGCAACTTCTGGTAAGAATATTAGGGAGAATTTACATTGGAACATATGGTCTGTTTAGTGGTAAAAAAAGGCTAGATGTTTTCTGGTTGATTCTTACCAGAAGTTGCCCAGTGGCTATTTCAAGCACTCCAACAGACTAATATCTCTAAACAACTGCAAGAAATACCTCAATGTCTGTAGAAAATAGGTTTTCAGGGGCTGGAAAATGAGAACCATGTCTCAAGTGCTGCCTTAAAAAGGAAGTTTCCTATACATTGATGCTTTACTTTCAGTAAGTATTTAAATCCGAGATAGTAGCCAAACCAGTCAGTCAGTCTTTTCCAAAAGAGATAGTCGCCAAATTTTAGATTTATCCAAAATTCTTGTTCCTTGACAGAATAGGGCAGGGAACAGGTGTAGCCAAAACAATTATTCTGAAATAGCAGCACTTACAGTTGGGTTTCTATACCCTTTAAATATGGGATATCCAGTCCCCTGAAAGTTGGGCATTGGCGTCAAGGGAGGTGCCTTATTTAAGGTAGCACTGAATGCATAGATTTCCTTTTGCCATCCGGAGAAACATATTTACATACTCATTACTCATAATCCTCAGCAGACTATGTATGATCTTTAAGACTCTGTACGCCCTTAAAGTGAGCCTCCATAAGGAGTTTAATTCTTTTTTCCTGATCCAATACAAAGTAAATTTAGAAAACCTTACAAGACATGCTGCTTAGTTAAAGAAAATCTACCATTTGATTTCATGTATTATAAACCAAACATACCTTGAGAATTCTGTAGCTACACTGATGCAGAAGCATGTCTTGTTTAACCCGAGTTCTGTGGTTTTGCTGAAAAAACAATTATAACATTTCCAATCTTGGGAAAGCTGGTTTGGATTCAGCCTACATGGAGCAGTCTGCACTGTCCAGACAGGACTTATCAACCTGAACTGGATCACTTACACACAAGATTACTTCTGTCTGTCAGGAACAACACAATGATTACATCATTCTCTCGATGCATACTTAATTTGAGAGTAAAAGTGCCAGAGCCAGGCACAGAAGCATCATCATTTTATAATTGTTTTTTTCAGCAAAACCACTCAGGACAGGGATTAAACAAGATATTCTTGTGTATCAGTGTAGCTACAGCATTCTCAGGGTATGTTTGGTTCATAATGCATAAACGTAAATGGTATATTTCCTTTGAGCACCACATTATTATAATTAACCTTTTAACACAGCATCGGTTTATGAGGCATAGGTCCTATCAGCCTAATCCAATCAGCTTCTTTGAGGAAGTAATATCCATACGAGGCAAGAAGAGCTCTATGATTTTATACAACTAATTTATATTGAACTTACAAAAATGTAGACACCACTACGAGGAGCCATGAAAGAAACATGCTAGCTGCTTGACAACATACTGGTAGTGGTTTATTACGTCAATTTCTGATGACTGGTTAGCTTTAAGTGAACACTTAAAGGGGTTCTCAGGAGGTGGAAAAACATGGCTGCAGTATTCCAAAAACAGCGCCTCACCTGACCATGAGTAGTGTGTGGTATTGCAACTAAGCTCCATTCATTTCTATACAGCTGAGCTGCAGTACTGGCAGTAACCATGGTCGGGTGTGGTGCTGTTTTTGGAAGACTGCAGCCATGTTTTTCCACCTCCTGAGAACCCCTTTAAGTCAACATTTAAGTCAACACTTAAGCTGATTTAAAGTTCCCTTTCTGGGTTCTGCAAGCCATGACCACCTCCTGCTCCCCCAAGGCTCTGTTAGCTTCTATGGAATGTCTGTTAGATCCTGCTAGAGACATGATCTAATGTAATCCATGTCATCTGTGCAAATACACTCACCGGCCACTTTTTTTTGTTTAAACTTTTTTATTGGGAAATTAGGTCATGCACATGATAACAGATTACATTAGGCAAAAAGAAAAGTACATTTTACATGAATGACAATTTAATTACGTTGTTTTCGAATTTTCTGTCAGCAATCCGTGCATTCATATACCCATTTCCCTTCCCCTCCATTTTTCATATTTTCCTCCATCTTTTGCGACCTCAAGGTGCATTACGCACCATTAAGCCTCTTATCACGCATGTTATGGGAAACATGAAGAAACAAAAATACAAACACTAAATACTGAACATTACAAATAACTTAGGCCAAAGGGAAATAACTTCCAAATATTATAGTTGCGTGATGTCAGTCAGTATGTCCTGTGTACTTTTACGTTAAATGTCCCTTTTGTCTCTAATTAAACTTTAAGCTTACCTAGAGTTCCTCGCAAGTTTTCTGTCAAATACCATTCTGAGTTTTTAAATTTTTTCATGAGGGCCTGTATTTTGGATTTACTACAAATTTATGGAAAAAATTTTTGATCTGTTTTTCTCTGTATTACAGAGTGAAAGATGAGGGCCAATGGTTGTAGGGGAATCGTGATGTTGTAGTGGGATGTGACAAATGTTTGGAAGGACTTCCAAAAAGTTTGCACTATGGGACATGTCCATATTGAATGGTACAGGTCTACCAATGGCAATTTGCATTTAGGACATTCAGTTATTCTGTCTGGACGGGAGTCCGATGCTGGTATATTAAAAGCATAAGTGGCTGAGTGCATCAGTTTAAAAAAAGTTTCCCTCCACTTTTCACTAACCACATGTTTTCGTACTGTTGTCCATCCTTTTAGAATTCTTGACGATACTTCATTGGCCCTCAACTTCCTCTCCCAATATGGAAAGTGCTCCTCCGAGTCGCCTCCTCTTTGTTCCAATAAAATATATAAAAGGGAAATAGAACGTCTTCCGTTTGGACCCCCCACCACCGTATTTGTCATGATCTCACTAGCTAAGTTTCGTGGTTTGGAAGTGCAAAATGCCTGCAACTGTGCATACTGGAACTCCTGCCTCGGGGGTATATCAAACTCCTCTGTTATCATAGCTAAAGACTTTAACTGCGGTTCAGTTGGGTGCAGCACTTGTTGGATTCGAATTATTCCTTTATTTCGCCATGGCACAAACAATCTGCTAACCATTCCTGCTGTGAATTCTGGATTGTTCCATAATGTGAGGTGCTTTGAGAACTGATAAGAGAGTTTATACCTCTTGCGTAATATTTTCCACGTTGCAATCGTGTCCCTCAGCAGCAGGGACTGCCTAGCCATCAGTGGTAACTTGCCATAGGGCATGTGAAGGGTTGCCACCAGGCCACAGCCTCCCAACATCGCCTGTTCTAGCCCGGTGTTGGAATAATAGTTGGTTGAATTTATCCAATCAATCAAGTGCCTAGTCAGACACGCTAAATTATATCGCCTGACGTCTGGAAAGTTAAGCCCTCCACTCTGCTTCCTAGCTATTAGTCTCTGCAGTGCTATACGGGGTCTTTTCCCTTGCCATATGAAGGAAGTGAATGTCTTGTTTAGCTCTCGCACATCTGAGGTTTTTAGCAATAACGGTAAGGTCTGCATGGGGTAAAGGAGTCTGGCAAAACTGATCATTTTTATTAATGATTAAACAATTAAACAATTAATTAAACAATTAAAAATTAAACAATTAAAAATTAAAACATTAAAAATGATTAAACAATTAAATATTTTGGTCTGTTATCAGGATTCACGATAAATACATCGAAAAGCGAAATTTTACCCTTGGACCCATTTACTTTTAGAGAATTAGCGGTAATAAAAACATTTGGCCTCAATATAGCCAAAGACCACATAAAATATTTAGGGATAAAAATAGGCACCACATCCTCGTCTCTCTATAAATTAAATTTATAGGCAGTGCACTCTGCCTGATATATTCAGTGGTAGTGTCTGCCATCTTGTCAGTTCATTTTTTATTTTATGAAATATCGGGGGATAATTTAATTTATAGAGAGACGAGGATGTGGTGCCTATTTTTATCCCTAAATATTTTATGTGGTCTTTGGCTATATTGAGGCCAAATGTTTTTATTACCGCTAATTCTCTAAAAGTAAATGGGTCCAAGGGTAAAATTTTGCTTTTCGATGTATTTATCGTGAATCCTGATAACAGACCAAAATATTTAATATGCTCCAGAATCTTTGGAATGTGTGTTATAGGGTCTGACACAAACAGCAGTATGTCGTCTGCAAATAATGCATTCGACACTCGCTTTTGGCCTAACGCGATGCAAGGATTTATTGTTTGGGTTCTAAGCATTCTTGCCAAAGGTTCTACCGCTAGATCGAATAATAAGGGGGAAAGTGGGCATCCCTGTCGTGTTCCTCTGTTTTGTGTAAATCTATTTATCAAGTGTCCTGGAAAATATATGGCTGCCGTCGGGTCTTTATAGAGTGTTTTCAGCAACACTCGAAACGGTCCTGTAATGCCAAACTTGTCCAGTACTTGGTCCAGCCACCATCAGCGGACCTTGTCAAATTCTTTTTCAGCATCCAAAGTGACCAAGACTCTTTTGCCCTCTGAGGGCGGCTGGACCTTAACTGTATCCAAGACCGTGAGAACTCTCCTTATATTGGCCACCGCTGCCCTTCCTTTAATAAAACCCACTTGGGGCCTGCTAACTAATTTAGGCATTAGGGTTGATAAACAGTTTGCTAAAATTTTTGATATTAACTTTAGATCTTGGTTGATAAGGGAGATCGGTCTGTATGAGCTGGGTATTGCGGGGACTTTTATATATGCTAAATTAGCAAACAGTGGCAACAAAGCTCCTTGCAATAGTGCATTGTAATGTCTTGTCAGGGTCGGTGCTATTTGATCTCTTAGACCCTTATATGCCTCTGCTGGGAAGCCATCTGGCCCTGGTACTTTCCCTGAGTCAAGATTTTTTATTGCCGCTGTTACCTCCTCTACAGTTATATCTGCATTAAGCATTTCTTTTTGTTCTAGAGTAAGTTTAGGCAGTGAAAGTTGGGATAAGTATGCATCACCCTTTGCTTTGTCATACTGGTCAGGGTCCGTATATAGTTCTGAATAAAATTGGCGGAAGATATCTAATACCTTCTTTGGATTATTTTGTAAGTGGCCGTGTTAGTTTCTTAGTTTAGGAATATGCGTCACCGGTCTTTGACCTTTTGCCAGGTTCGCTAACACTCGGCCCGATTTATTTCCAAATCTAAAAAGATGCGCTTTCATGTTAGTCCGTTTATAATGGTCTTGTCGTTCAAGCAGTGTTTCGTAATTAGTCTTAGCTATTTTCCAGCGTTCTAAGTTTGTGGGCGAGGGTGATGTCTGGTATGTTGTGTATGCCGCTTGAAGTTTCCTAGTACTGTCATTAAACAGTTTTTTGGATCTTTTTTTGATCCGTCCCATGTAATGCATTATCTGGTCTCTAATGACTACTTTCGCAGCCTCCCAGTAAATAGCTGGGTTGTCTCTGGTTTCTGAATGATAAAACTCGTATTCTATCCACCATCCCCTCAAGCGTTGTAAGAAGTCCTCATCTTGTGCCATGTAGGATGGGAAGCGCCAAATATAGTCTGTTCCTGGCTTATTGGTTAGTCTTAAGGATAGAGTTATTGGTGTATGATCTGAGATGGTCATAACTTCTATATCCGTCTGTATGATCTTATCTCTCAGAGTCGTGCTTACAAGATGGTAGTCTATACGTGACCAGGATCGATGTGCGTTTGAGTAAAAGGAATACTCTCTCCCTTCCGGATGCATATACCTCCACGCATCGACCAGTCCCAAGTCTGATGACATTTGCGCCAAGTCTGTTTCTGTTTGCGGGTGATTACCACTAATACGTTGTGACCTATCTTCTCTGATTTGCATTACCTGGTTGAAATCCACCGATACCACTATCTGTGGTGAAGAGTGTAATGCTAGGTGTGTTATCAGATTCGTGTAGAATTGTTGCTGCTGCAGATTAGGGGCATAGACATTATACATACTTAATTCTCCTGTCGGAGTATCTAGGATCACATGCAGAATTCTACTATCCTCTGATACTGTATGGGACCTCACCGTTATTGCCGAATTTTTATTAATTAACATTAGTACTCTCCCCCCCTTCTACTGGATTCTGAATAGCCAATGGCCTTGGCCACCCACATACGTTTCATAAATTTAGTTTCTGTCTCCATCAGATGGGATTCTTGTAGCATGGCCACATCTACATGGAGACTCTTTAAGTGTCTCAGTACCGTTGAACGTTTCTGTGGGGACCTAAGGCCCTTGACATTCCAGGATACTACTTTTAATGACATTGTTTTTGAAGACTTGACATTTTTTGCTGACTATTCCTTGTGTAATTGGATTCAGTCTTCTCCCCTTTTGTTAGGCCAAACATATAACAACATATTACTGAACATAAGAATACCATAAAAAACTGTTCAATTAACTGTAACATACACATCAGTAGAATAACATCTATTTCAAATTTCTGACATGGATAGCACATATACCTTTTTTTTTAAACTTCCCCTTATTCCGCCATGCTAGGAAGACTACCCACCCTATATCGACCTAAATTTCTTTTAGCCAATTCACCCTTACTTCTTAAAACACAATCCCATATTGCTGTGTAGCATAGTCACTCACAGAGTCTTTGCCTTTCCTGTTTTTCTTTTGTCTTTACTCATCTTTGTTGTCTGTTGGACCGCTGAGGTTTTCCTCCACTCTTGTCTGAAGATGATGGTATTGGTCGAGGACTAGTGGATGACGCATGAGCCCTCTGAGTCTCTGAGGATCCGCTCCCGCTAGGTGATTTTGTTAGCGCCGCTTCCGCCTGTCTTGGATCGGTGAATGTGTGTGTGGAGCCGTCCGGATATGTCACTTTGAGAAGAGTAGGATACAATAGCTGAAATTTCCATTGCCGACTGAAAAGTTCTTAACATAATGGGCTAAAGCAGGATCTTTGTGTTCTCTATCATTAGAGGTTCTCTCATGCGCCTGTATGCCCTCAGGATGGCCTCTTTGTCTGAGTAGTCCAGATATTTTGCGATTGCCTGCCTTAGGCGTTCTTCCCCTCCTGCCTGTTGGGATGATGGAGAGCGTAGTTCTCTAGGAGGGCCTATTCTGTGGGCTCGCTTGACTTTTAATGCGCCACGGAGCCCCAGTAGCTGTGGCAGCTGTTCTGAGAAAACTTTATAAAGTTGCTGTGGAGTGATCCTCTCAGGTAATCCCACCAGGCGTATATTGCTCCTGCGTGACCTGTTTTCAAGGTCTTCTATCTTATCCGCCATTCTAACTGATTCTGTCGTAGCTGCTGTTATTTTTGTTAAGGCCATCGCCAAGTCATCCTCCAGAGTGGAGATGCGCCTTTCCGCTTCATCTAATCGATTAGTATGAGAGTCTATCTTCAATCGCATTAGAGACTGTCTCCTGTATACTTGGAGCTACTTTCTTTGCTACCTCCTTAGCCAACTTTTTATAATTTATAGGGGCTTTGTCTGGGGGCTGTGAGCTTGCATCTGATTCTCCAAAGTCGCCATCAGACATTTCTCCCCCCTGTGCCCGTACTTGTGTGTGAGGGAGCGGCATTATTTTATCTTATAGCCTTCTATTGTTAATTTGCAGTGAGCCAAGTCTGTGACTCGGGCCTTTTATCAATTCTGAGCGCTGTGTTTTATATGTCGCAGTGACTGCTGGATTTACCGTTTTCAGGGGGGATGGGCCGCCTCCTTACTCTGCTGCCCTGATGTTCCACGCTATGGCGCCTGTGCCTCCACGCCCGCCCTCCAGCCTTTTCCTCCTGACCTGAAATGCTCCTCCGGTCGGCAGCTCCGGTGACCACCGCGCACCTGAGACTGGTAAGTGCTGTGAGGAGAAAGGATGATACGAGCGGTCCTTGCACTCTTGCGCTGGTAATGGCTGCCACGTGTTCCCCTGTGCGCTCCGTTTCTCCACGCCGCCACTGCTCCGTGCTCCCGTCCGCTCACCTTTCTGGGCTGCTGGGTGTGCAGTTTTCTGCCTTGCCCACTATGTTTCCCGATTCCGGGTGTTTGAGCTGGCTCTGGTGTGTTGCTGGGATTCGGGTGGCAGAGCTCCCTTTCCTTGCTGCTTCACATGGCGGGGCCGGAACCGGAAGTCTCACCGGCCACTTTATTAGGTACACCTGTCCAACTGCTCTGGCCTTGTTGATGCCAGAGGTCAGAGGAGAATGGGCAGACTGGTTCGAGCTGATAGAAAGGCAACAGTGACTCAAATCGCCACCCGTTACAACCAAGGTAGGCAGAAGAGCATCTCTGAACGCACAGTACGTCGAACTTTGAGGCAGATGGGCTACAGCAGCAGAAGACCTGCCACTCCTTTCAGCTAAGAACAGGAAACTGAGGATACAATTGGAGGTTGCTTCCCCTTCCTCTGTAGGGACAGGAAATTGAGAGCATTAAATAGCCCCTCCCTCAACCACCCACAAGTGTTTATCAAATAACTACACCAGTATAGGTTGCAACATAATTTTATTTAGTATGTTAAATTTCACATACATAGGCAAAGATCCAGAAAAAGAAAATACTTTTATATATATGGGAGGGAAATATCAGGGCCGTCATGGTGGACTTATGGAAATTGAATTACCGGTAAGGACTAATTCCTTTTTTCCATTTCGTCACCATGACGGCCCCACTGGAGACATACCAAATTTATGCCCAGTTTAGGGAGGGACTACAGCCTGAAGCACTTTTCGGCCAAATGCCAGATCTTTGGCAGCTAAGACATTTAGCCTATAGTGCTTTGCAAATGTGACATTTGTACTCCATGTAGCGGCTTTGCAGATTTCTTCAATGGATGCACCTCCTCTCTCAGCCCAAGATGTAGACATGGCCCTAGTGGAATGGGCTTTGACGGAGAGAGGTAGTGGAACACCTTTGATTTTATAGCATTCTTTGATGGTATCTGTAATCCAGCGTCCAATAGTGGCTTTTGAAGCTTTCTTGCCTTTATTTCTTCCTGCAAATTGAACAAATAAATTTAAATCTTTTCTCCAAGGATTGGATGCTTCGAGATACTTAAGAACAGTATGTCTTACATCCAGTAGATGCCACTTCTCTTCCACAGGATTTTTTGGATGATGGCAAAACTTAGGTAAGATTATTTCCTGGTTCCTATGGAAATTTGAGACAATTTTTGGTAAAAATTTCTGTCAAGTCTGAGCGTGATCCTATCTTCTGACACAGATAAATAGGGTTCACAAATGGACAAGGCCTGTAACTCGCCCAGTCTTCTAGCAGATGTAATGGCGATTAAAAAGGCAGTTTTTTGTGTCAAGAAACGCATATGACTAGGGTCGATTGGCTCGAAGGGCCCCATCGTTAAAGCATCTAGAACTAGAGATAGATCCCACTGAGGGGATGAATCTTTAACAGTAGGACGTAAGCGTGAGCAGGCTTGAAAGAACCTCTTTACCCACCTGTGTTCTGCCAGCGCTGTATCGAAGTAGGCGCTCAAGGCTGAGACCTGGACTCTCAAGGTGCTAGGTCGTAGTCCCTTCTCGAACCCCTCCTGCAGAAAATCAAGAATCTGACAGATATTTGGGGAACCCTGGTTAGGCATATCTTTTGACCAGGAACAAAACTTTTTCCATATTTTAAAGTATATGGCATGGGTTACAGGTTTTCTACTATTCTTTAAGGTTTTTATTACCTTATATGATAAACCTTTTGATCTTAAGAAGGTGCTTTCAGGATCCAGGCTGCTAGGTTTAGGAACCCTGGGTTCTGATGAAGGACTGGTCCCTGATGTAGAAGGTCCGGCCTCCTGGGTAGGATAAACGGAAAGTCTATCGCCAATTTTTGTAGACTTGGGAACCAATTTTTCTTTGGCCAAAAGGGTGCTACTAAGATGAGCTTGGTTGGACTGACTAGTAGTTTTTGTAATACCTTGCTTATCAATGGAATCGGAGGGAAAGCATACACTAGGTCCTGGTTCCAGGTCTGTGAAAAAGCATCTAGTCCCCTGGGGACTTCTTTTGGGTTCAAGGAGAAGAACTTTTTCACTTTGGAATTCTTCCTGGAGGCAAACAAGTCGATGTCCGGCAGTCCCCATCTTAGAACAATCTCTTGGAAGACTTCCTCGTTCAGGCTCCATTCGTGGGGAAGGATTTGGGACCGGCTGAGGTAATCTGCTACTATATTTTCTGAGCCCCTCAGATGAATGGCCGAGATCGACTGGATATTTTCTTCTGCCCAGAAAAATATTTGTTGTGATATTTTCAGTAGCCTTTTTGATCTGGTACCTCCTTGTCTTCTTAGATAGGCAACCGTGGTAGTGTTGTCCGACATAATTTTCACATGGTGACCTTTCAGCTCGCTGGTACAGGATTTTAGAGTGTTCAGGAGCGCTCTTAGTTCTCTCTCATTCGAAGAGGTATGTGCTATTTCCCGGGTCCAGTAACCCTGGATATATTTGCCTGGAAGGAGAGCCCCCCATCCGGAGCTGCTGGCGTCTGTTTGGATCTGGGTTAACGGCCATTGGACCCAATTTACGCCTTTCCGTAGATTCCCGGGATTCTTCCACCATCTTAGTGATTCCTTCACTTTTGAGGGGATTATCAATGGTAAATGAAGATGATGATGGTTTCTGTCCCATTTTATAAGAATCCATGACTGTAGTGTTCTTGAGTGATTTTGGCACCAGGCCACACTCTGGATGCATGATGTCATGGTCCCCAGAAGGCTCATAGCTGTCCTTACTGAGACAGACTTCCTCTTCTCGAATTTCTTGATTTTCCCAAGAAGATTTTCCCTCTTTTCCTGTGGAAGATAAGAGGTCTGGGTTGGAGAATTTAAAGACACTCCTAAAAATTATTTTATGTGACTCGGAATTAAGTCTGATTTGTCTAAATTTATGATCCATCCCAGAGATTGTAAAACTTCTATTGTTGTATCCTTTTGGCTTTCTAGATGACTTACTGAATCTCCTATTATTAGGAAGTCGTCTAAGTATGGAATCACGCTGATTTCTTCCGTTCGGAGATATTTTACTGCTTCCGCCATGACCTTGGTAAAAACCCAGGGGGCTGAGGAGAGACCAAAGGGTAATGCAGTAAATTGAAAATGAAATTCTTCCCCAGAGGGAGATAATACGGCAAATCTTAAGTATTTTTGTGATTTCGTATGGATAGGTACGTGATAATAGGCATCCTTGAGATCCAAGGTACATAAACAAGCTTTGTAAGGTATCAAAGGCGTAGTGGATTTTATTGATTACATTTTGAATTTGACATAGGTTACCCATTTGTTCAAATATTTCAAGTTTGTAATTAATCTGAAAGTCCCATTTGGTTTTTTTTTCAAAAACAAAGGTGAGTAATGACCCGTACCTCTTTCTTCTGGATGAACTGGACAGATGACATTCAATTTTAGCAGGTCGGAAACTTCCTTCCAAAGGTGACATGTTAGTCTGTTCGATGGTTGCCTGGATAGGATAAATCGGTGAGGAGGAGGTGACACAAAATCTATAAAATAGCCATCTTCTATTATAGAGAGTACCCACCTGTTGGATGTTATATTTTTCCAATGGGGGAGAAAATTTTTCAATCTTCCCCCCACTCTGGCGTCATTGTTTCTTCTCTTGTTTACTTGAGGCACCAAAAAGAAAGGATTTCTTTCCTCCTTTGGCTGTATTCCAGTACCCCTGTTTCCAGGTCTGCTTGCTCCTGAATCTTGGCTGTTCTTTAGTGGGGCGAAAGCTCCGAAAAAATTGCTTCTTGGGTTGTTGTTTGGCCTCCGGAAACCCTTTCTTTTTATCCGCTGCTTTAGCTAGGATTTCATCCAATTCTGGCCCAAATAAAAAATCACCCGAAAAAGGCAGGCTACACAGTTTGGCTTTTGAGCGCACATCTCCAGACCATTGCCTTAACCAAAGGGCTCTTCTGGTTGCATTAGATAATGCAGCTTCTCTTGCTGAAAACCGGATGGTTTCGGCTGAGGCATCTGCCAGAAAGGCTGCTGCTGATCTTAATAATGGAATGGAGTCTAGCATTTCTTCTCTGGACGTGCCTTCTCTAAGATGATCCTCCAGCTGTCCTAGCCAAAAAAACAGAGTACGTGATACAGAGGTAGTAGTAATATTTGTTTTTAGGATTGCCATGGAAGCTTCCCAAGCTTTTTTGAGCAAACAATCTGATTTACGGTCCATGGCATCTTTTAGTTGGGTGGAATCTTCAAAGGGTAGAGCGTTTTTTTTAACTACTTTGGCTATAGGGATGTCAACTTTAGGCACACTATCCCAGATTTTTGTTTCTTCTGGATCAAATAACATACGGTTTTTAAATTCCTTAGGCATTGTTATACGCTTCTCCGGTTCTTTCCATTCATTCTGGATAAGATCCTTCAAGCTTTCAATAACTGGAAAGACTAACTTTCCTTCTTCTTAATCCACCAAACAATTCATCTACTACCGACCTTTCTTCTATGGTGTCTTCAATATTTAAGGTATCCCTTAATGCTTTTATCAGCCCATCCAAATCCTCACTAGGAAATAAATATTTGGGGTCATTTGGTATCGATCGTTGCGTCACCATATCCTGTTCTTCCATGTCTAGCTCATATGAACAAGAGGGCTGTTCGTCATCTGAATCCAGACATACAGGGTTCTGCCTGACTTTTTTATGCGGTGGGCTCTTTGATGCCCTAATCTCTTCACGCATAACAACACGCAATTCATCCATAAATGATGACTTTTCCTCTTTTAACACTTTATCCAAACAATCTTTACATAAACTTTTCTTATAATTAATATCCAATTTTGTATTACAAATGTGGCAACGTTTGGATGGTGCCTTCTTAGGTTTTTCTTTATCACAAACTTTGGTTTTTTCTTTTTCTTACAGGGATATCCTTCTCCTGTTGTTTAGAAAAAGAAAAAGGAGTATTGCTTATTAGAAGCTGACTCCCCACAGCATATAGTGCCAAAACCTACTGGCGTTCAGCTAATGTCCTACTTACAGAGCCCAGGGTTAAGGAACAGAATTCAGCCTCTTCCATGCTGGGATATTCACTGCTCCACATAGACCTCAGCAGACCTGCAGACTTCTCCTCGCTTCTCCTCGCTTACCTTCCAGCGTCTGACGTCATCTTTAATGGCCTGTCTCCTTGGCCGAGACGCTGAGGTCTCTGACGTCACTTCCGGTTCTCGCTCCGTAACCCGGAAGTGAGCGAGCGCCTGAAAATGCGCTATGTGCCGGCAGCCGCGGACCCCCGAGAGGGCCGTAAAAAGCTGCCGGCACTGCCCGCTGCCTCCTGCACGCCGCAGGAGATCCAATTTGGCAATCCGGGACCTGGAGACCCCAAGTAGGACTCACGAGGAGGCCGGACGAGGGAAGCCCCGGGGAAACAAGCACCCACGAGAGGTACGAGATTCCACCTCCCCGCCTCCCCCCCGAGAGGAGAGAGAGGTTTTCTCTCAACCTTTCCCTGTAGGGACAGGAAAAACACTGGTGGGAGGTTGAGGGAGGGGCTATTTAATGCTCTCAATTTCCTGTCCCTACAGAGGAAGGGGAAGCAACCTCCAGTGGGGCCGTCATGGTGACGAAATGGAAATACTCAATAAAGCAGGAAAGGATTCTAATGTTATTACCTTTATTTGTGAGGCTATGTATTTTATTCTATCTAATAATACCTTCAAATTTCAGGATAGATGGTTCAAGCAGTTAGACGGTACGGCGATGGGTACGCCAGAAGCCTGACCTACGTCAACATTTTTTTGGCTTTTTTTTTTTTTTTTTTAGAAATCTATACAACAGAGAATATATATCTAAAGTTCATTCAATACTACTATCGGTATGTGGATGACATATTCATAGTATGGTCAGGCACTCAGGATGACTTTTACAAATTCGTCATACCTCAATCAAAACGTTATGAACGAGTTTTTTACACATAACTTGGGTGAAAAAAAGAATTGAATTTTTGGATGTGGAAGTCTTGATTAAAGATAACCAATTGATTACAACTATGTACTATAGGAAGCCAACAGCAACTAACTCTTATTTGCACTACACGAGTTACCACCCTCCACATGTTAAAAAGGCCTTATCTTACGGACAGTGCATCCGGTTACGCCGTATAAACAATGACGAGCAACTGTTTCTTAGACAGGCCGATGACCTGACTAATCGATTACTTAGAGGAGTCTACCCCACTTATATGCTTAATAAAGCAAAATTAAGGGCCCTAAAGATGTCCCCTGAAAAGCTGTTAACTCCTTATAAAAAGAAAAATGGAGATGAATAAGTTCAATTTTGTATTCGATTTCAGTGCCATGGCCCCTAGGATAAGAAATTCCATCTCCAATGACAAAGGCCCCAAGGCTGATTGATCATGTTAGGGCGGCACGGTGGCTGAGTGAGTAGCACTTCTGCCTTGCAGCGCTGGGGTCCTGGGTTTGAATCCCACCCAGGTCAACAACTGCAAAGAGTTTGTATGTTCTCTCCGTATTTGCGTGGGTTTCCTCCCACACTCCAAAACATACTGTTAGGTTGTTTAGATTGTGAGCCCCATGGGGACAGGGACCAATTTGACATGCTTCGAGCAGCGCAGCATCTGTATGCGCTATATAAAGAATTATTATGTTAATATGGTACATGAAGGAAATACAGATGTACTAACCTTTGCAGGGTTGGAACAAGTATCAATACCAGCACACGGGGGGGGGGGGGTTGGGGATAGACAGAAGAAGTTATTAAGGAGGGAGGCATGGTGGATCTTAAGAAGAGAAGCCCTCGGAGCAATAGAGCTTATTGTTAAGAACGATATGGGAGTTTTTTTGTAAAGCCTGTTCATAAATAACTTTAGTATTTTTTTTTTTTTTATTGAATTCTCCTCTACAAGGAAAGAGGTACCGTTATTTTGTAAGAGGTTGCTATGTGGCTCTAACATTGTTGTATGATGGGTCCTCCAGTATGTACTTTTTATTCACTTTTTTGAGGCTTTGTCCGTATGCCGTTTTCTTGGCTAACTTAAAGGGAACCTGTCACCAGGAGACCCATTTTTAGCACTCCCCCAGACCCCACAGAGCATAGTACATACACTGCCAAAGTGTTTTTGTATTAAAAATTGGTTTTACAGAAAAAAAGATATGTTATATTGTACCTTTCATTAGCATATTCTGTGTGACTAGGCAGTTGCCTTTTGGGAGGAGCTGGAAAGGAGCAGTTCCCCCCACCCTTGGGGAACAGCTTCTCCATGTGACATTTTCAAATATATGTAAACACCCATCACTGGGCTTAGCAACGCCCCCTGCTCCTCTACAGCCAATCCCGAGTGAGGGGAGTTATTCATATATTTGAAAAGGTCACATGTTTCCAAAAGGTCACAAGTTTTTTCTGTAAAACCTATTTTTAATACAAAAACACTTTGGTAGTGTATGTACTATGCTCTGTGGGGACTGGGAGAGTGCTAAAAATGGGTCTCCTGGTGACAGGTTCCCTTTAATGTATTTTTTGTTATACCACGTCCAGGTTGTTTATCGGGCTAGTTCTAGCTACGCACACTTAGCACCACCTACCTAGATGATGGGTTGGCTAAGCCTGGTTAGAGACACAGATGACGCCAGTAGTTCTCTTTTAGGTGCGAGATTATGTGACCACACCCACCCATTCAACATACGGTGTCCTGGGTCCCCTTTCAGGTCCGAAGTGTATAGCCATATCCCCTCAGTCATTTATTGGCTAAGTCCTGCCCGATTTATTCTTTGTGCAAAGTTCTCCTTCAGGGCTGGGTGGAGTGCATAACAATGAAGTGGGGAGCCTTAGGTATCGGAGGAGCCAGGAGCTGCTCAGCTGAAGCGACCCTGAGGGCCTCCAGCTCATTTGAATATTTTTATAACCTTATTTTCTGGCTGTGACAGAGGCCCCAAAGGAAGCTAAAAAAGGCTCAGTAATCCGCTGCAGTTAAAGAGGGTACGCTATAGGACAGTCTACCGCCGAGAAAATGGTGGTAGATTTCCTTTAAAGCTTTGTGAAAGTGTAGTACTTCAAATCAGTTTAAGAATTTGGATGATATCTTTTGTGTTTAGCTATGTAAAAAAAAAAAAAAAATTCTTTATTTTCAAAGATTTAAATTCTCTACTTTTGATACACATAGTTCTAGAACCCAAATAAATTCATAACTTACATTTCCCAAATGTCAAATGTCTGCTTTATGTTGGCATGGCTTTTTTAAGATTCCACTTGTTTTACTAGAATGTTACAAGGCTCAGAATCTGGGGCCATTTTTAAAATTTTTGAAAAAAATAACCAAAACTCATATTTAGACGGACCTGCTCAACTTTTAATTGACTGTGAGAGGCCTAAATAATAGCTAGACTTGTTAATGATTTGCATTGTCACATTGTACAGGCTATAATTTTTTTTTTTTTTTATTGTGGACTTATAGGGGCTTATTTTTTTGCCACATGAGATGCCCTTTTCTGGTACATAAATTTGGGGTATCTATAGCTAATTAGTGAGATTTAATTAACCCTTTGTTGGTGGAGGAAATGAAAATCATCAATTTTTAGGAACATTTTTTGCTGGGTTTTTTTTGGGCCGTTTACCATCCCATAAAAATAATACAGGCGGTTCCCTAGTTAAGAACACCCGACTTACATACGACCCCTAGTTACAAACGGACCTCTGGATATTGGTAATTTATTGTACTGTAGTCCTAGACTACAATAATCAGCTGTAACAGTTATCACAGGTGTCTGCAATGAAGCTTTAGTCTTAATATTGATTCTTATGACAACCCAACATTTTTAAAATCCAATTGTCACAGACACCAAAAAAGTTCTGGCTGGGATTACAATGATAAAATATACAGTTCCGACTTACATACAAACTCAACTTAAGAACAAACCTACAGACCCTATCTTGTATGTAACCCGGGGACTGCCTGTATATTATTTTTATTCTATGGATCTCCACAATTACAAAAAGACCTCATTTATATAGTTTAAAATTTTTTCCCCATTTTTTCTGATTAAAAAGTTATTTGGTGAAAATGTTAATTTTAGCATCACCGGCTTTCATATGCATAACTTTTTATTTTTTCAGCTGACAAATCTGGTTAAGGGCTTATTTTTTGTGAGAAGGATTGTTCTTTTGAGTGGTCTTATTTTAGAGTGCGTAACTTTTTAAATCACTTTTTAGAGCATTTTTTAAAGGGTATTAATTAAAAATTATATTTTTTTCAGAGCATTTTTTCAGGTTGTTTTTTACAGGGTTCACTTTGCGGGTCCTGTTTTACCGTATATACTCGAGTATAAGCCGACCCGAGTATAAGCCGAGACCCCTAATTTTAACACAAAAAACTGGAAAAACCTATTGACTCGAGTATAAGCCGAGAGTGGGAAATGCATTGGTCACAGCCTCTCAAGTATAAAGCCTGCCAGCCCCCCGTGGTATATAGCCTGCCAGCCCCCCGTGGTATATAGCCTGCCAGCCCCCAGTAGTAAGCAGCCAGCCCCATGTTGTATCTAGCCAGCCCCCCCGTTGTATACAGCCAGCCAGCCCCCCCCCGTTGTATACAGCCAGCCCGCCCCCCCCGTTGTATACAGCCAGCCCGCCCCCCCGTTGTATACAGCCAGTCCCCCGTTGTATACAGCCATTCAGCCCCCCCGTTGCATACAGCCAGCCAGCCCCCCCGTTGCATACAGCCAGCCCCATGTTGTATACAGCCTGCCCACAGTAGTAAATAGCCTGCCAGCCCTTTAAAATAATAAACTCAGTACTCACCATTCCAACGGTTCGGGCTGCTCTGCTTCCATCTTCAGGCCAGCACTAGGACCGCGACATCTCAGTGCGCACGGCCCGGCCGGCACACAGTTGCTGACGTCACTGTTGTGTGCCGGCTGGGCCGTTTGCACGGAGATGTCGCGGTGCTAGCGCCAGTCTGAAGAAGAAGAAGCGCTGCAGATGGAGCTGCCGCGGACATGAAGATGGAAGCGGAGCTGTCCGGGCCGCCGGAATGGTGAGTATTGAGTTTATTTTTTTTATATACCCGAGTATAAGCCGTGTGGGAAATTTTTAGCACAAAAATTGTGTTGAAAAACTCGGCTTATGCAGAATGTCACGGACGTAGCGATACCAAATATGGGGGATTTTGTGTATTTTAAAAGCTAATTTGGAGAAAATCTTGTACGTTTTAGCATCACCATCTTTTCAAAAGCATAACTTTTTTTTTTTTTTGCAGTTTTTGTCCCCCGGCGTTTACCGTTTTTTTTAACTTATACATACTTGAACCAGCGATGCTCTAGACAGAGCTGTTAATAGCTTATCTAGACAGAGTTGTTGCTGCCGATGTGATTTCCCCTTTGAAAACAGAATGACGCTTACTTTGTGCTGCTCACCCTTTTTTCCCCCAAAGTTATGGCATTTTCTGTTCTGTTCCTCTCTCAGTAGAGGTGAAGTGGCTGGAGACTAATATCTGTCAGTCTATGCCCTCAAGCTGAGGCCAGTTAGCTTGCCCACAGATCCTATGATGCCTTGTGTTCTCTCTCAAAGTAATTTAGCATTAAATCCTTTTAGTTTCCCACAAGTAAATCCACTGAACACTGCACAGTGAACATACTGTTTGTATATGGTGATAGCCTGGTAGCTTCCATCACATGGAGGAGCAGAGAAACATGTAATAAGTGGTAGAAATTATAAGTACATGCAGTCTATGCCAGTGCTATGTGAGCAGTAAGGGTTAATAGCTTGTATAACATCCCTCATCGTTCCTTCTACCAATATTTGCAGCTCCGGCACGCATGGACTACTCAATTTAAAGATGAGGTCAGAGAAATGCGATCCTTTCCTGTGATAGGACTATTGGGACAGGCAGAGAGAACAAAAGGGCTCATCTCAGCTTTGTACAACCTCCTACTTAGTAAACATTTGGAGAAGTCCCCCTTAACAGTGAAAAACAAATGGGAAGCAGATGTGGGACCACTATCTGAGGAACAATGGAACAATATCCTAGAACTCAACTGTCTCTCTCAGAGATGGACAGATACTCACAGCTCCTACTGATTCATAGAGCATATAAGTCACCGGTTGTCCTGGAAAAAATAGGGGCATGGGATACATCAAATTGCCCCAAATGTGGGGTGGAAGGGGCAGATATAATACACATGTTTTGGAGGTGTGTTAAAAATCGGGCCATTCTGGAATGCAGTATTAGAAATAATAAGGAAGGTATGCTCTATAACCCTCCAGGTCTCCCCAATTACGTGCATTCTAGGATGGCTTGAGGATTCACGTGAAGGCAATGCACTGACACTAACTGTTGCAAGACTATTATATCAAGCCCGCAAACTTATTGCCTCACACTGGATTCAACCCACTGTCCCTACCATTACAGAATTTTGTACAAGAGTAAATAAGTAGACTGGAAAGAGCCGTCTATAAGAAAAGAGGGATACTTAAGAAGTTCAATGCTGTTTGGGGTAGTTGGATTTCTACTCCAGGTTTACCATCTGGAGCTCTGCTTAGAGATGACATGATCCACATTTAGAACTCTAGAAAAAGCGAGTCTTATATACACAAGGATCCTATTAACACTCCCGATGCCCTTCTAGGAACATGTCGATCTGCAGAACAGACTGTTATGAGCCCTACAAGATGGTACTGGGAATGAATAAAATCCCTGGTATAGGAATCCTGATAAAATATACGCCGCTGCACTGCTTCTCTTGCCTGGGAGGAAGGGAGAGGGGAGGGGGGGTTATTGTTGTCTGTATTGTATGTTAAATTGCGCTTTGCAATGTTCACGTTATAATAAAAATGACCTGATTTTAAAAAAAAAGGGTTAATAGCTTATCTAGACCGAGCTGTTTCTGCCGATGACAAGGTGGAGTAAGGGAGTAGAGAGGAGAGTAGAGACAGAAAGAGAAACTTCTGTAGAATCAGACTGGGATGGAGGGACTGATAGGGAACAGGGAGATATTGTACCTCACTATTCTGTGCAGGAGACATCTGCACACAAATCTCGCTCTGCGTAGGAAACTACTGCGTATAGGTAATAAAGAGAATAGGCAAAGTTGTTTTACATCCCAAGAGCTAGTGATTTGTGGAAAACAAAAAAAAAAAAACCTTTACAGTCACTCTTTGAGCAATATGTTTAGTATTTATTTATGTTTTCCAGATTCTAAATTCTCTACTTTGGAAAGTTAGTCATAGCACTAAAATAAATTGATAACTAACATATTCCACAAGTCTGCTTTAACTTGGCATCATTTTTAAAACATCCTTTCCTTTTTTTAGGATCTTAGGAGGCTTATTACCTTAAGTGCGATTTTTACGATATACACGAAAATCATCAAAACCTATATTTACAGGGCCAATTTAGTTAGAAGGGACTTTTTAGAAACTGCACTCTTCAAAATATTCAAAACAATCTTTGCAAAGTTTGTTAACCCTATGAGCATTTCATGAAAGGGAAAAATAAATGAATGTGAAATTAAAGAAATGTTATTTTATCTAACAATATATTCATTCAACACGAAACCTTGCACCTTCACAATGGGTTGAAAAGGAAAATGCATTTAAAAATGTTTAGTGCAACTCCTCATGACTATGCCAATACCTATTGCGTCACGGTACATTTCTGTATTGGCAGAGGGTGGCACTTTGAAGGTAAAGAGCATTGTTTAGTTTTTGGAGGACAAATATGGCACATTTTTTGCATGTGTCAGGATGCATTTAGAGAGCCCTAGTGGTACCAAAGCAGAGGAGAACACCAACAAGTGTCACCATTTGGGAAAGTATACACGTTGGAGAATTTAGCATGGTGTAATGTGTGTATTTGCCCCTACAGGTGTTTGATTTAATTAGGCCCCAAAAAGGGGGGAAAAACATTTTCTCAAAAAAGTCACTATTACCTCATATTTATGTAAGCTAAAAGATGAAACAACCCCCATAAATGTATAAAACTATTTCTCCTTAGTGTAGAATTGCCTAGGGCTCAGTAGGGAAAATGGGATGTTTACCTTTAAGAAGCTAAAGAAGGTCTTTAGCGTATTGATAGTGATTACTAACTATGTGTGGAGAAATATAAAATTATCAATTCTTTTTTCGGATTTTAAGCACTTTTTTTTTGGGGGGGGGGGGGTGTTCAGTGTAACAAAAACAATGTTAACTTTATTCTACGGATAACGGTGATTAAAGTACCTCATTTATATAGTTTTTATTTATATTTGTCCAATATTATTGAATAAAAGCTAGAATAGAAACAATTGCATTTGTTTTAGTATTGCCATTTTTCTGGCGGCATAACTATAGTATTGTTTGGTTGATGGAGCCGGTTGTGAGCTTATTTTTTGCGTGACAAGTTCTTTTCAGTGGTACCATTTTGGTGCTTGTAACTTTTTATGATCACTTTTTAGAACATTTTTTGTAAAGTGATTTGATAAATGATTTTTACAGCGTTCATTGAGCGGGTCCAATTGCGGCAACACCAAATACGTGACTTTTTTTGTGATTTAGTGTTTTTTGTACTTTATTACTTGTGTATAGGGAATTTTGGTGTTTTGGGGGACTTTCACTTTATTTTAATTATTTAATTTTATTAAAAATAAAACTATTTTAACTTTATTTTTACTGACATGTCAAGCTCAGATACAGCTTACACAGTGCCATACTATTGGGTATTGGGGGGTCTGATCTATCCTGAAGTACAAAGTCTTCGAATGACATCACTCTTTTTAACGCAGCTGTGCTCCTGATCAGTTTGATTACATTAAAAATTATTCACTTGCTCAGAAATCATTTCTAGCCAAGGGGTTGGCGACTATCACACAGGAAGTAAAAAAATATATACTTCCCCCTTGGAAAGTATGCACCATTGAGGCTCCACCTGGCAATTCAAAATCATCTTTGACTATTCCAGATTAATTCATTCAAATGACCTGCCAATAACTCAGCAATGTGGAGGTGTCATTGTACAACATGCAACATTTTTTTTATAAAACAAAATTGATGAGGGTCTCTTTTTTATATTATACTTACTCTTCGAAAAGACACAATATAAAATGTATCGCCTCTTCTACGGATAGCTTCCAAAAACTCTTGATAGCTTCTAGGTGAGGAATAATATATCTGTAACTCATTGTTCCTAGGGAAGAAAAGAAGGAAGAAAGTAAATGTTTACTCAGCACACAACTCAGCAGGAAGCTAAACAAAACGTGGAAATGATCTAATCACGTTTCAATCAATTTACAATGTCCATCATGGCCTCTTATTTCTGCAGAGCAATGATCTAATAATAGCTATGGGAATTTCCCCCCATCAGGGCAAAGAGCGAGGAGCAATATCATGTTAAGCTCTTCTCCTGTGACAATAAGGCTCAGGCACTGTGTGACACAGCCGAGCGATATAAAAGGTGCTTCACACTCGTGTATATAGATTATTTCAACCAATGTGTATGTTAGTCTGGTGAGATTTAACAACAAAATGGTCATTTAGTTGCTAAAATACAGATTTACATAATTTGAAAACAAGAAAAAATGATAATTAACCAGATCATCACTTATTCACAAGGTGTTTAACCATAAACCTACTATTTTTTTTTCTTTCTCTCCTTTTTTGCTCTTTCGTCCTCTCTGCTCGCTCCTCTTTGCCCTTGTGGTCTATGTGCGTTACCTTCCCCCCAGCCATTCTTATGAGGTCTGAATAATGATCTAATAACCCTACATGAAAGTGTTGTCTTGGAATGTTAGGGGCTTAGGTACCCTAAATAAGCGGGTTGCTGTATTTGATCTGATTAATAATCATCGACCAGATATTATTGCTTTACAAGAAACACACTTGATGCCCGATACAATTGATAAGATTCAGAAAAAATGCATGGGTTGGATCTATCACTCCTGTCATTCCCAGTGTTCAAGAGGGGTATCACTTAAAGTGCGTAGGGACTTGGAGTACCATAAAGACCTGGTTAAAGTAGATCCGGAGGGGTGATATATATTTTTGTGCACTGTGTTATTGAGGGGAAAACATGGGTGTTAGGTAATATTTATATGCATTTCACCATTCCACGTGGGTATCCTGATAGAATTCTATACTTTTCTTACTAGGGTAGGAGATGCCCACATGCTATTGGTGGGAGATTTTAATACTATTTTGGATTTGAAGCTGGACGTCGTTCAGTTGGACACGGATAAAGTCACATATCACAGGCCTCAGGTTTTATTAAACTTAATAGACACATTTGGGTGGTATGAGATAAGGAGAGAAATAAATAAATTTTTATATTTTTTTCCAAAACACACAAAATGTGGTCACGTTTAGATATGGCATTCACTATTATTCATACACTTTAACTTCTCATTGTGTATATGGGGTAAGGGGGGTATCTGACCACACACCGTTAGTTTGTAATATATTAGGTGAAAATAAAATAAAAACTCTGGGTGGTATAGGATTTCCCCTTCCTGGATTGACATGCTGGGGAAAAGTGAGTGAACAAAAAGAATTTTTGGGGGTAAATAAGGGGTGCTACCCCTTGGTCTTAGGTACCGCAAAATCCTACATAAGAGGGCTATTTAACCCCTTAAGGACGCAGCCATTTTACAGCTTAAGGCTGGATTCACACGACCGGTGCCCGCTGCACCATAGCACGCCGGGCACACGGCATCGCGCGGGGAGAGGAGGAGGGGGAGAGCGCTGCTCGCCCCCAGCTCCTCTCCATAGGTCTACATGGCGCACGGCGCCGTATGCCCTGAAAAAATAGGACATGTCCATACCATACCGCTCCCGTAGGGCACCGCGCGCCCATTGCAGTCTATGGGGGACATATATCGGCCGTATATATGTTCCCCTTGCGGTAGTGTGAATGCAGCCTAAGGCTCAGTCCCATTTTTTGTATTCTGACATGTGTTGCTTTATATGGTTAGAACCTTAGAACTTTGTTACTTATCAAAGGGATTCTGAGATTGAAGTACAACGTGGAGTAAAAACATTTTAGTGGTAAATTTTGCCTGATAATTTTTTTTTTATAAAATATGCTAAACTTATGAAAAAATGATTCCGATAGAGATACCAGCTAAATAAGCTGCTGAATAACATAATATGTCTACTTTACATTTTAATCATTTCTGAAATGTCTGGATAATTTATCTTCATGCCACATGGCTTACAAATAGATTATCGATTTTACGTATTTTCAGAATTTACTATTTTGGGGATAAATACTGTTTTGAATGAAATATTAATATATTAAGCATTAATACCACCCTATATAATCAACCCATTTTCAAATCTGCACCCCCAAACTATCAGAAACAGCTTTTAGGAAGATTGTTAACCCCTGAGATCTTCATAGTAATTGAATCAAAATGGAGGTGAAATTTAGAATGGTCAAATTTTGTTGGTTATACGTTCATTTAGCACTAAAATTTACACAATTCCAAAAGATAAAAAGAGAAAAACCAACCATACAATTTGCAATTTCTCCCGAGTACAGAGACCACCTACATAAGGCCGTGACCTGTTTTATGGGCGCACGGCGAGGAGCAGAAGGGAAGATGGGAAGGATTTTAATTTCCTCATTGGCCCATTTTGCAGGCTATAAAATTTTCGCTTTTTCATTATTGGGGCCTTGTGACTGCATTTTTTTTGCGAAACTAGATGCTTTTTCCAGTGTTACCATTTTGGGGTTGGTATCCCCTATTGTTGAAAATTTAGGAACCTTTTTTTGAGGTCAGGAGTAGAAAAGCATCAATTCTGTACTGGATTGTTTCTTTTGGTGTTCACCATATAGCCTAATAATCATGTCATCTTTATTCTATGGGTCGATACGATTACAGGGATACCAGACTTGAATATTTTTTTCTTATGTTTTACTAAATTTGCCAAATAAAACTGTAATCTGGCATAACATTCATCATACGGGTTTAATAATTATTTCATTTTATTCTACGGATTGTTACGGACGCGCTGATACTATATATGTGGGGTTTGTGTTATGATTTAGACTTTTTTTAGCGTTCTATTTCTCTTTAGATGTTATGGGGCTTACGGACATTTTTATTGATTTATTATTATTTTTTTTTAATTGAAGAACTTTTTTTTTTTTTTTACTTTTTGACTATTTCCTCCATGGGACATGAACAAGCAATCATCTGATACACATGCATAGGCTGACACTGTGCCTTTAAGATGATGTCACTGACGCCATCTTTCAGGCACTGCCAGCAGGCAGCTCTGGGGTCCTGATTGGATCCAAGGGTTGCCACAGCAACGATCGGCGCCCCCGGAAAACGGCGCAGGGGTCCGATCGTGGGGGAAACCCCACAAAGGCAAGTTAAACAGCCCACTCCGACCGCGGGTGTTACCCGGGGATGTCAGCGGTAGATTGACCTTTTTTTAAGTCAACCTTTTTCCCCAAGATGTTAGGAAGTTTTAGATGTGGTCACAACCGGTGTAAGTGCTATGAGTCAATAACACAGAGACAAATTAACTTCACTTCCACTGTCACTAGAGAAGTGTTCCCAATAAAAAGCTTTTTAAACTGTAGTTCCAAACATATTATATATCTGATTGAATGCAAGTGTAAACTCCAATATATAGGATGCACAATCCAACCTTTGAGAGAGAGGCTGAACAAGCATAGACAGAATATTGAAAAAGGCTTTGCTCTACATAGTGTCTCACCACTTGCGGCTACCCATCATAGTTGTAATATGAATGACTTTAAGATAACCCCTATTGAAAACATAAAACCGAACACACCACAGAGATTCAACTATTTAAAAAGAAGAGAAATGTACTGGATTTTTAAACTACAGTGTTTGACACCCGCCGAACTTAAAGGGGTATTCCGGAAATCAGCATAATTCATATACAAATGGGTACTCAAAATATAAGCTAATGTGTAATTAGTTGCTATTTAAAATTTTGCCCCCGCTTAGCAGAAAATGCTGGTGACATACACTGTAATGAAGAATTAAAATGCTACTGGCCCTTTAATCAGTCCGTTAATTTCCTCCGCGCGGTCCGTTGCAGAGCATACACAGGACACAAGATGGCCGCTGGTCACATGTCCACATCACATGTCCTGCACTTGCCTAGGCAGGTCATGTGATCACCACTAAGTTTGGCTGTAGTCGGTTGGTTGCAGTGCAGCCAGTATGGCAAGTGTTGTGGTGATGGCAGTTACACATCATTACTATGGTAACTGAGCAAGAAAACCTGTTAGATCATCACTGGGAGCAGAGCATAAGAGGGAGGACGAATTACTGAGAACTAAAGGATCATGGAACTTGTAGTTTCCAGTCGCGGCCATCTTGGCCACCTACTTTAAAGAGGCCATAAATTTTGTAAATCATAAAATCAAACTATGTAAGCTCTGTTTTGTGACTAATGACATTGAGTATTGTTGTATTCATTTATTTATATCATCATGGGTTTTTGTGTCAGACGTACATATTCCCGGAATACCCCTTTAATGAAAGCTTGGAAAATGTTTTCTAGACAAGGTGCCAACTGTATTCCCATTCAGCTTCAGCCAGGAGTGTTCTTATAGTTCCCTTTGTTGTTTCTTCCCTCTTTCCTTTTCTTTTAAAGGGAACCTACCACCACAAATCTACCTATAAAGGTAGATCAAGGTGGATCAATGGGACGTGAGGATAGCCCTTTTAAGGGCTTATCCTCACGTCCCCGCACTTTTTTTAGTAACTTTTATCAAACTTTTATGCTAATTTTATTATGCGGCTACTGAGGCGTGGAGCCGCTTCAGGCGAGGCGGCTACTCCACACCCCGGCAGCCTCTTTTCTCCTCCTACTCACCATCTTCGGCGCGCAGCTGCTCGTAGCTGCGCACCCTCGTCCGACGATCCTGCAGTCTGTGCATGCGCAGAACAGCAGGCCCGCGCCTGCGTGGTCACTGCTCTGAAGCCAGGGCTACACAGGCGCGGGCCTGCTGTTCTGCGCATGCGCAGACTGCAGGATCGTCGGACGAGGGCGCGCAGCTGCGCGCCGAAGATGGTGAGTAGGAGGAGAAAAGAGGCTACCTCAGATGCGGCTACTCCACGCCCCAGTAGCCGCATAATAAAATTAGCCTAAAAGTTTGATAAAAGTTACTAAAAAAGTGCGGGGACATGAGGATTAGCCCTTAAAAGGGCTATCCTCACGTCCCATTGATCCACCTACCACCCAATCTACCTTTATAGGTAGATTTGTGGTGGTAGGTTCCCTTTAATCATATACACTTGTATTCTAATATCTATTTATTAATCAATTTTATATGTACATTCTAATCAAATATATATATATATTTTTTTTTTTTTTTTTTACAGTATGCTATTTATATACAGGTTTGCATGTGATGTTGTTTCTACTGTAACATTTAATTCTGCTGCAAAACGATGCTAATTCAAAGTGTACTCCTATATGCCCAATTTGTATCATCCCAAGCTGCAATAGACAAAAAACGGTGTCTGCAATTTATTATGTACTCTACCTCCACTACCTACTATGTACTTAATTATTAATTATCATTAGCGTTAGATCCCTGATTTTATTTACACTTTTTAGTACTCCATTATGCCATACAGTAGTATGGCAGTATATGGCAGGATCAATCAGACAACCTAGCGTTAAAGTACCCTAGGGAGTCTGAAAAATAGTAAAAAATTAAAATAAAACAAATAAAAAATTATATTAAAGAAACCTAAAAATTCAAATCACCCCCCTTTCCCTAGAACTGATATAAATAAACAGTAAAAATCATAAACACATTAGGTATCGCCGCGTCCGAAAACGCCTGATCTATCAAAACATAGAGTCGCAAATTGCATTTTTTTGCCATTTTGAAAAATATAAAAAATTCAATAAAAAGTGATTAAAAGGTCGTACATTCCTAAAAATAAAAGCATTGAAAACACCATCAAAGTCGCAAAAAATTACACCACCCTCAGCTCCATACAAAGTATGAAAAAGTTATTAGCGCAAAAAGACGGCAAAAAGAAGAATTTTTCTTTGTACAGGAGGTTTTAATTTTTGTAAATGTATGAAAACATTATAAAACCTAGACAAATTTGGTATCCACGTGATCGTATTGACCAAATGAATGAAGTAGACCTGTCGTTTAGGGCGCACAGTGAAAGACGTGAAATCCAAGCCCACGAGAATACGGCGTAAATGTGTTTTTTCCCCATTTTCACTGCTTTCAGAATTTTTTTCCCGCTTCCCAGTATATAGCATAGAAAATTAAATACCATCACTATGAAGTGCAATTTGTTACGCAGAAAACAAGCATCACACAGCTCTCTACATGTATCAAAAAACAGATAGGATGTGCAAAAAATGGCTATAAACCAATTAGACAAAAAATAATTTTATTGAATACACTAAGCACTAACATTTAAAAAACATTTAAAATCAGCACACAAGAATGTTGTGCTGTGAACAGTGCATGACAATAACATTATCTGTTGTAATCTCCCCCCTATTAGATCATGGTGGACCTATGCTTGGCGTCTATGCAAATAGAAAATGATGTAAACAATTGTGCATATGTAAACCTCAATAGAAAAGGTGCAACAGATGTCTCTACATGAAAAAATAAAAAAGTTATAGATTTTTTAAAAGGTGGGGAGTAAAAAATAAAGATGCAAAAACGAAAAAGGGCCTGGTCCTTAAGGGGTTAAAATCATTGAAAAAGGTAGGGTATCAGTGGATATATATCGAGAATAACAAAACGCCCGTGCTAGGATATATTAAAAGATTAAAACTTGGAAAAAACTACCTATAAACACGCTTGGTAGGATAGGTTGATTAAAATGCAGCTACTTCCAAAAGTGTTGTCTCTATGCGTCTTAAGAATTTTGGAGCGCCTCTTCCGGGATCTGGTCTGGACAGCCTCGTATGAAGATGGAGGTGTTGATGCTCCCGTATGTCTTGAATTCCCAGACATGCAAGCCTACTTTCTAAAAGAGCAGATAAAGTATATCATGATTGGAGATTGCTCTCTCTTGGCAGATCTTCCTGCTAGGATACTGGTTTCAGGGAATAACATAGTGAAACTTAATATCTTGGAGGTCCTGGAAACTGGTATTTGAAGCAGGCAGACATGTAAAAAAATGTATCCAACCCTTTCTCTGATCTATCAAGTATGGAGGGAGATTAAGAATTTATGGCACCTTCCGGATATACTCCCTTTTACTCCCTTATGGAGAAATGAGGTATTATCCACCCCCAAAATAAAGACGCAGTCATGGATTGGGAAAGGGGTATCCAACAGTTGACTAGGAATGGAAGTATGAAGTCTTTCTACTATACAGGAGGAATTTCAGATCCCTCAATCCTGTCTCTTTTCCTACTTACAACTTGTTCACTGGTGGACTACAATCAATAGAGATATAACGGGATGGGATAAACTACCCTCGATAATAAACATGTGGGTGTCATTAAATCAAAAAGTGAAGAGTAAGAAACTCTACTCTATGCTGGTAATTCTAAGACATTATAGATTTATAAATAGAGAGTGTCGGAGAAGTGGGTAGAGAAAGTGGGAATCTTAGAGGTACAAGGGTGGTCAGCTACTTGTAAGGATATTCAAAAGATATTGAGGATCCCAGCACATCAGTGGGTGCAAGTCTCTATATTAAACAAAACATATTATACAACTTCCGCTTCCTGCGCTGCCATGTGAGGAGGTGAGGAACGGAGCTCCTGCCGTCCCTCTACGCTGACCTGCTAAGTACCCCACAACAGCGGCCATAACAGGTGATTGAAACCACCCCATCTCACCCCATCCAGCCCTGCAGGGCAAACCAGTGGACTCACGCTCCGAAAAACCCAGACAAGTAATTATGAGGTTTTTGGACTGTAACAACAAAGTAGAGCTTTTACAGGCGTATAGGAAACGCAGACGCCCACTAACATATAAAGGGCGAACAGGTGCTTATCTGTGGATCGGCAGCTAGTAATAAGAAAGCAGGGGTACTGACATTAATTAAAAAACATCTTCCCATTCAGGTGCTAGCACACACTTCGGATCAGGAGGGAAGGATTTCTGGCCTAACCTTCTCATAACTAGGGGAAACATATGATCTCTATAATGTTTATGGTCCTAATGGTAGATCTGCATCCTAGATGTCAATAATGTCAAGATGTCAATAAGTCCAAGTCCATGCATGTTATCGTGGGAGGGGATCTAAATGTTGTACATAAATGTGGTAGAGAATAAACGGAAGGTCCACCAAACATTGGGCCCTCCGAGGGGGAGGATAGGGTTCTTGCCTCTTTTCTGGAGAAAACAAGCTTGGGAGACCTGTGGAGGCTCCAACACCCTAAAGGAAGGGAATTCACTCACTATTCCCACCCACATGGTACATGGTCTAGGATTGACAATTTTCTATGTTCTTCCCTGTTGACCAGACCCGTAACAGAGGTGAATATAGGAGACTTCCCTGGTGGAAGTGCAATATGCTGATAAACATCCTAGGGCCTCACAAGTGACATGGAGATATCCAAGTTTCCTTTCCAAAGATGAGAACTTCCAGTCCTTGCTAAATGGGTGGTGGCTTGAATTTAGTTCCACACACGAACAACACATTGAGGATCCAGATCTCTATTGGGCAGCAGCCAAAATGATGGTCAGGGGACGGATTATGCGATGTGCCTCCCATTTTTTTGCTTTCACATAAGAATGTGAAAGCAAAAAAACGTGAGGCACATCGCAAGTTTCACATATAGGGGCACTACAAGATAGCGCAGGTCAGATCAAAACGCAACCCCAGGAGGTAAATTCTCTGCTTAGACCCCCCATAAGTGAGGACCAGCAGACAGAATTAAATGCAGTAATAACGGAAGAGTACAGAGTATGATAAAGTCGTTAGCGGGGGAGGGGGGGCGAGTCTCCTGGGCCGGATGGCTACCCTGGCGAGTTCTACAAGGGGGTATGTGAACAAGTGGTGTCGCCCTTGTGCAGGTACTTCAACTATGTGCTGGAGAAGGAAGAGGTTAGAAGGGATTCAAAAAATGCTTACATCAAACTATTGCCGAAACCAGGGAAAGACTTCTTAATAGATGTTGACAGTTGCTATCCAAAGTCTTGGCACAACGCTTAGCAGTAATACTGCCAGGACTAGTAGGGAAATCGCAAGTGGGATTTGTTAAGAGGCGGGCAGTGGTTACCAATATCAGAAAAGTCCTTGCAGTGTTAGATAGGGTGCAGTGTTAGATAGTGTCGGTCTCTCTACGGTCTTTGGTTGATGCTGGCATCAACCAAAGACCGGAGAGAGACCGATACTAGTTGCCCTGGATGCAGAAAGGCATTCGATAATGTCAGGTGGGACTAGCTGGGGTTGGTGCTGGACTGCATGGGTATAAAAGGGAGATTTTGTACAAATCTTAAAGGGATATACAGCAACCCAACTGTTCAAATCAGTACACCGGGTTTTATATCAGCCCCTTTTCAGTTACAAAAAGTAACTCGCCGGGGATGCCCCCTTTCACCACTTCTTTTTGACATTGCACTGGAGCCGTTAGCTCACTATTTCGAAGACTCTAATTTATATGAGCATTTATATAAAAAAGGAAGTGGTGAAAATAGCGTTATTTGCGGATGACTTAATCCTATTCTTGTCAGATCCGATAAATCACCTTCCTGCTATATTTTCAGCTATAAAGGAATTTGGGGAATTTTCGGGATATAAAGTTAATGTGGGGAAGAGTGAAGTCTTGGAGCTGAAACTGAATGGCGGCACAAGAGACTGGGAAGGGCTTTCTTTAGGGATAAAACTATCTGCCCGTAAAATTACATATTTAGGAATTAAAATAGGAAGGAACCCAGGGTCTCTATACAAGCTGAATTATCTCCCTTTGATATCTAAAATAACTGAGGAATTGGAAAGGTGGAGAAACCTACCTCTATCACTATTAGGAAGATGTCACTTAATAAAGATGATGAGTTTTTCTAGACTCTTATACCAGTTACAAACCTTGCCACTATTATTACAGCACACTGATGTCAACAAACTCAACAAGGCGTTTACAAAATTTATGTGGAAAGGAGGTAAAGCAAGGATAGCCATGCAAAAGCTTATGCTACCAAAGGTAGAAGGAGGTACAAATTTCCAAAATGTGAGGGGTTATAATTTAGTTTGTTTATTCCGTCATGTCTTGGACTGGCACCATGGGGCATCTTCCCATTCAATTTGGAAGTTAGCAAAAGATCTGAGATTTGATGGCATTGACGCATACCAGATGGGCAATAATACCCAAGGAAGTAAAGTCCTATCTTATTGAGGGATACCATAGTCACATGGAAAAATGTGAGAAGTATGTATGGTTTGCCATTTTTGATATCTAAGCATATCCCTTTGACTAACCATCCAGAATCACCTTGGCAGGGACAAAGGGGAACACAGTTGGATTGGGGGGAGGGGATTCCAGCAAAAGCCAGGGCAATGATGAATGAAGAGACGCGAAGCTGGTACAAGGCATCAGAATTGGTCGCCAAGCATAACTTGACATTAAGACAGCAGTTTGATACTTTCCAGATATTGTGGTTTGGAAGAGAGAGTGAGGGACATCAGAAAAGAGCTTTCAGACCAGGCTTTTGAAGGTCTCTTGAACATCGCCTCAGGACACTATTCAATATCCTTTCTTTATGCAGTTATGAGACAACAACTCTGGGGGAAAGCGAGTTCAGGCCTATTTAAAAAAAAGGGGGGAGAAATTACAAATACCAGACCCGACTACATTAATCTTACAAGGTTGGGCAACGGTTAGGTATGTAATTATTAATGAAAGATGGAGGGAAACTTTCTTTAAAATGATACATGGGGCAATACACGGCCTAAATATCCTGCCTACCCCCACTAGACCAGATCGTATCACGGATTGCCCCAAGTGTGGAGCAGTACTTCCTGACCTGTGGCATGGTATGTGGGCTTGCCCTAATATCCAAAGATTCTGGTCGCAAGTGATAGACTACATCAACAGCCATTGGAGCTCTAATATTACAGAACACCCTCGAGAGTGCTTATTTCATGATATTGGTAGACAAGATGAGGAGGAGGAGGAATGGGAGAGGAAAATCATAGAAGGAAGTGTTCCAAAACAGCTGAGGTTCCCTCATATTGTGCTGCTAGTGGCCAAAAGATGAATCTTGTCCCATTGGCTTCAGAGCTCTTCACCCACAGTAACAGAGTCGATTGAACAATTGAAGTATGCTGTAACCGTCTTTATTATGGATTTCTATGTAATGGATTTAAGAAATGTATATCTTACTGTTTGTATTTTTTCATTCCTTTTTGTGTACAATTAAATAAAAGTTTTGTAAAAAAAAAAAAACAACCTACTTTCAGCAAATTTGTTTAGCCATCTTGGGGTTAGCAAGGAAATGGAGAGTTATATTGTTAAATGGAGAGTTACCAGGACATAATAGAATTGTAGGGTACAAGCACGCAGGGAGATGATTGGAGACTAAGAAGTGGAGGCGCTGCATACGCTCCAGGTGAATCTTAAAACAGTGTATTTTTTATTTGTATACGCGCCTCCACTTCTTAGTCTCTGATCATCTCCCCGCCTGCTTGTACACTAGATTTCCCTGAGCAATGGCAGGACGGAGGACTGAGCCGATGCTAGCAGCATACCATCTCATAATAAGGTGAGCAGAATACATATATTAGTTTTCTACCTAACTATATGTTAGTTACTCCTCGAGTCTGGACCGCTTGTCCTTTTCCATACTACCTGGATTCGTCTCGAGATCATGCTGAATACGTTCCCCCAGGAATTACCAGTTCCCTCTGAATAATAGAATTGAACAGATTTTTATTTATTGTGGCCAGTGGTACATCCTTGGTATTTAGTGACCAAGTATATCTATAAGGGGATAATAGCAGTGTAGATTTGTACCGTGTTAGCCATGGAGACCAGAAGAAGAGTGAAGAATTCAGGCAATACCATTTTGAGGCTGAGTATATTTGATGGTGAGGTTTCGAGAATACTAATTCTCTTCATCAGACATGATGTTATGCATGAAAACAGAAAATTCACAGGATTTTATACACACTAAGCAGTGATCATCAAAGGATATTAAAACAAAAAAAAAAAAAAAAACTTTAGGACAGGATGGCAATAAACACACTAAACATCTGTGAGGCATGACAAGAGAGCCCTTGCTCTTATCTGCTTGTGGCCTCCAGATGAGAGAGGTCATGAGGAAGGCATGAATGTTAAGACCACTTTGTAAGGTGTTGAATCTCTGCGTCAGTTTATATTGCTTTTCTTTCCTTCCCCTCTGTGTCTTAAAATGTCCCATTAAAATAGTAATCTGCAAATCTTCCACAGTGTGGTCCACTGAAGAAATGAGCAGCTATTGAGAGATCTTTCCTTTCATTTTTAATATCAGATCGGTGTGAGTTCATGTGCTGATGGAGTCTCTAGCAGGTTTCCCCAACATAAAGGCCTGTGGTTGGACACTGTTGACACACAATAAGATATACCACATTAGAAGACCTGCAGAAAAAGGTCCCCTTGATCTTCTGTACCTGCTGTGATTGAGGTAAAAGTACCTGTTCACCCTTGTGAATGTGCTGGCATGTTTTACATCTGCTTTGCAGGTACCATTTTGTGATGGGGGTCTCGGGTCACTCTGGACAACAAGTTGTTTCAGGTTTAGTGGGTGCCGGAATGACAGAAGAGGAGGGACTGGGAATATTTTTTTTTAGCCTTGTATCTTTACGTAGAATTTGTTGGAACTCAATGGCAATGTGACGTATGGTCTCCAGTTGTGGGATGCAAGTGACTACTAGGGTAACTCTGGCCTTCCTTTGGGTCTCCTTATATGTGAGGGTTGTCAGTCAATTTTGGTCTGCAGCCCAACTTGAGAACTTCAGACCTGAGCTCCAGGAGTGGTTTTTCCAGGTCTGTCTTGTCTGAAGAGATATGGCTGTAGCGTACATCCTGGCTGTATATTATAGATTGTCTGGTATGTTTCGGTGGAAGCTGTTATTTCTCAGGTAGGCTGTCTGTTGGTTTATGGAATATTGGGGTGGTTGAGTGGCTCTCTAATTTGTATTGTGGTATACAAATAGTTTATTTCCTTATCTGAATAGCTTAGTTTGAGATTGATGGTGCGGAATTGAAGCAGGGGCTCCTCACCTGCAGACCAGATGATTGTAATGTCATCAATATAACGGAGGTAGATCATGGGTTTTGTGGTGCATGTAGATAAATAAGCACCTTCCAGTTCAGTTAAAAAGATTGGCTTACTGTGGTGCACACCTTGAACCCATTGATGTTCCCATACGCTATAGATACAGATCCTCTCAAAATGAAAAATAGTTGTAGATTAGCACAAATATTATGAGTTCTGTGACCAGTTTGGTTGGTAGATTGTGCTTCTCCATGTGTGCCCGACATGCTGATTTCAATCTTTGTGGGGTATGTTCAAGTACAGAGATTCCAAATCCATGGTGGCCAGAATTGTACCATAAGGAAGTGGGCCTACAGTTGAGTTTATTTAAAAGGTCATTAGTGTCCTGGATGTAGTTTGGAGTACTTCTGACCAGGGATTTTCCACCCAACCAGAGATGCTTTTCGTCAAGGTGACAATGCCAGAAATAATAGGCCTTCCTGAATTGCCATCTTTGTGGATCTTGGAGAGCATATAGTAAAACAGCCTAGCCTGGGACACTCTGGGATGAGGAGGTTGACCTTGTGTTGCATATCACAGGATAGGGGAGATGAAGTGCCAAAGTATCCTGTTTCTCTCATGTGGTGGTGAATCACACTGTTCACACATGGTTAGCGTGTGCTGTCAGACACATACATGCACTTGACTGTCGGCTGAGAAATCAGCTGACCCGCTCACCTAGGCTCCTGCCCAGAAGTGTACTCCAAATAGACGAATGTGTCATTCATAAGTGGGACGTTCACGCCTCTGCCCAATGGAGGAATGTATTAAGGAAGAACACACCTTAATAATGCCTTATATATACACACAAGAATGTAACTACTATAATACTGCTCCCTATGTACAAGAATATAACTACTATAATACAGCCCCCTATGTTCAAGAATATAACTACTATAATGCTGCCCCTATGTACAAGAATATAACTATGATAATACTGCTCTTTATGTACATAAATATAACTACTATAATACTGTCCAGTATGTTCAAGAATATAACTACTCTAATACTGCTCCCGAAGTACAGGAATATAACTACTATGACTACTATAAGCCATATAACATCACCAGCCAGCCCCCCAGTATATAGCCAGGCCCCCAATATATAGCCAGCCAGCCCTCCTCCCAGTATATAGCCAGCCATCCTCCCCAGTATACAGCTAGGCAGCCACCCAGTATATAGCCAGCCAGTCCCTCCAGTATATAGCCATACAGCCCCCCAGTATATAACCAGACAGTCCCCAAGTATATAACCAGACAGTCCCCAAGTATACCCTGTACCACGTGCCACACCAGAAAGGCAGCGGGAGATCAAGGAGGTAAATAAGTGGCTCAAAAGTTGGTGTAGGAAGGAGGGGTTTGGGTTCATGGAGAACTGGGATGACTTTTCTGTGGGCTACAGGCTCTACAGTAGGGATGGGCTGCACCTCAATGGGGAGGGGGCCGCTGTTTTAGGGGAAAAAATGGCTAGAAGGTTGGAGGAGTGTTTAAACTAGAGACCTGGGGGGAGGGCAATTACACTTGTGCAGGGCAAATAGACGGTGTACATAGAGAGCTGGGAAGAGTCATAGTCCATGGGGGAGGAAGGGGGGCTGGAATGAGATTGGGGAATAAGGACAAAAGGAATAGGGACAGGGAAAACCATATAAAGTGTATGTACACAAATGCCAGAAGCCTCACAAACAAAATGGAGGAACTGGAACTCTTGATGTTGGAACGGAAATATGATATAGTGGGTATCAGCGAGACATGGCTGGACAGTAGCTATGACTGGGCTGTTACTATAGATGGTTATAGTCTTTTTAGAAAGGATCGTATAAATAAAAAAGGTGGAGGGGTTTGTTTATATGTGAATTCTTGCCTCAAGCCTGTCCTGCGAGATGACATCAGTAACGCAAATGTGGAGTCCCTATGGGTGGAGATAAGAGGAGGGAAAAATAAAATATTACTAGGGGTTTGTTATAAGGCTCCAAATATAATGGAGGCAGCAGAGGAAATGCTGATAAGTGAAATGGATGCGGCTTCAAAGCATGGTGAAGTACTTGTCATGGGGGACTTCAATTACCCAGATATTGACTGGGGGGCAGAAACCTGCAGGTCCTTCAAAGGTAGCAGGTTCTTGTCAACAACAAAAGACAATTACCTGTCGCAACTAGTCCTGGAGCCAACAAGAGGGGGGGCACTGCTGGACCTTATCCTTACCAACAGACCTGATAGGATATCAAAACTACAGGTTGGGGGGAACCTGGGGAATAGTGATCATAATATCATTGATTTTGTATTACGCTTTACTAAGAGCGTTAGTGAAGGGGCAACCAACACTCTAAACTTCAGGAGGGCAAATTTTCAGCAACTAAGGGAAGACCTTAAAGGCATAGACTGGGATAATGCTCTCAAGGACAAAAGCCCCCCCCAAAAATGGGACTTTTTCTCATATATTCTGAAAAAGTCCTGTGAGAAACACATACCTTATGGGAAAAAGCATAAAAGGAACAAGAAAAACCCTATGTGGCTAACTAGTCTTGTAAGGAAAGCAATAAGCGAGAAAGATAAAGCATTTAAGGTGCTAAAACGTGAAGGTAGTGATGAGGCATTACAGGATTATAGAGAGAAAAATAAATCCTGTAAAAAGCAGATAAAGGCCACAAAAATAGAGACTCAGAGAAATATTGCCAGGGAGAGCAAAAATAATCCCAAATTATTTTTCAAGTATATAAATGATAAGAAACTAAAAACAGAGAGTGTGGGTCCCCTTAGAAATAACATAGGGGTCATGGTGGAAGGAGATGAGGAAAGGGCCAATCTACTGAATGTCGCCTTCTCAACTGTCTTTACCCAGGAAAATCCCCTGGTGGAAGACACAATGAGGAATAATGTTAATTCTTTTTATAATGTCAACAGTTCAACCCAGGAAGAGGTACGGCGCCGCCTCGCAACCACTAAGATAGATAAATCACCGGGGCCAGATGGCATACACCCCCGGGTTCTGCATGAATTATGTACCGTGATAGACAGACCGTTATTTTTAATATTTGAAGATTCACTGAGGACTGGTTATGTTCCACAGGAATGGCGCATAGCAAATGTGGTACCAATATACAAAAAAGGATCAAATAGCGATCCTGGAAACTACAGACCCGTAAGTCTAACTGCTGTGGTGGGGAAAATATTTGAGGGGTTTATTAGAGATGCTATCCTGGAGTATCTCACTGTGCACAACCTTATAACCCAGCGTCAGCATGGGTTTATGAGAGATCGGTCCTGTCAGACTAATCTGATTGGTTTCTACGAGGAGGTAAGTTCAAGACTGGATCTGGGGGACGCTGTGGATGTTGTATATCTGGACTTCTCAAAGGCATTTGACACCGTGCCACATAAAAGGTTGGTATATAAAATGAGACTGCTGGGAATAGGAGAAAATCTGTGTATCTGGGTAAGTAATTGGCTTAGTGATAGAAAACAGAGGGTGGTCATTAATGGCACATTCTCAGATTGGGTTGATGTTACCAGTGGAGTGCCACAGGGGTCAGTATTGGGCCCACTTCTTTTTAATATTTTTATTAATGACCTTGTAGTGGGTTTACACAGTCAAGTTTCAATATTTGCAGATACTAAGCTGTGTAAAGTAATATATACTGAGGTCGATAGTTTAGCATTACAGAGGGATTTGTGGAAGCTTGAGGGATGGGCAGAGAAATGGTTGATGAGGTTTAATGTAGATAAATGTAAAGTTATGCACTTGGGCCATGGAAACAAAAAGTATAATTATGTTCTAAACGGTCAATTACTTAGTAAAACTGAAGCTGAAAAGGACTTGGGCGTATTGGTGGATGGTAAACTTAATTTTAGTGACCAGAGCCAGGCGGCTGCTGCTAAAGCAAATAAAATAATGGGATGTATCAAGAGAGGAATAGATTCTCATGATAAAGACATAGTTTTGCCCTTATACAAATCCCTGGTCAGACCACACATGGAATATTGTGTACAGTTTTGGGCACCAGTGTATAAAAAGGATATAATAGAGCTGGAACGGGTGCAGAGGAGAGCAACCAGGATTATTAGGGGAATGGGGGGATTAGAATACACTGACAGATTACAAAATTTGGGATTATTCAGTTTAGAAAAAAGACGACTGAGAGGAGACCTCATTACAATGTACAAATACCTGAACGGACAGTACAAGGATCTCTCCAAAGATCTTTTTATACCTAGGCCTGTGACCAGGACAAGGGGGCATCCTCTACGCCTAGAGGAGAGGCGATTTTACCATCACCATAGACAAAGGTTCTTTACTGTAAGAGCAGTGAGACTATGGAACTCTCTGCCGCAGGAGGTTGTTATGGCCGACTCTATGTACATGTTCAAGAGAGGCCTGGATGACTTTCTGGAGAGAAAAAATATCACGGGTTATGGGGATAAAACATTTATTTAATTCTTGAAGGTTGGACTTGATGGACTTGCGTCTCCTTCCAGCCTTTTATACTATGATACTATGATACAGCCAGCAAGTCCTCCCAGTATACACCCAGACCCCACAGTATATAGCCAGCCTGCCCCCACAGTATATAGCCTGCCAGCCGCCCCCTGTTTATAGCCAGCCAGCACCCCACCCCCCGTATACAGCCAAACTGCGCCCCACCAGCATACAGACAGCCAGCCCCAGCCCAGTACATAAAAATAATAAACAAAGTACACACCTTTCCAACGCTTCCCCGCAGCTCCACTACTGGATGCAGTCCTACCGGTAGCGACAGCTCCGTGCACGCTGGCGGCTCGTAGACTATGACACCAGCCGCCTGTCGACGTCATAGTCTGTGCAACATCAGCGTGCACGGAGCTGTCACTGCTGGCCTGATTGCATCCAGTAGCAGAACTGAGGGGGAGTGTCAGAAAGGTAAGTACATGTTTTTTAATTTTGATCAGCCCCACCAAGTCCCAGACTTGTTGGCCCACTGGTGGGTAATATGGCCAGTCTGCACCTGTAAATGTCATGCATCCCACAAATGAAAGCATGATGGAGTGTAATGATGAAGTAGTAAGTTTAAGCCTAAGAAAAAATGTATTTAAAATTAAAAGGATGACACTGGTACAAATAAGTATCTGAAGGAAACATGCATAGTGGAGTTGCAGGTTTAAATCATTCGTTTCAACTGCGTTAAGCTGGTAAATCCATTTAGCTTCTTTTTGCAAGACTTTTTGATCCCAGCAACACTTCAACTCCATCCCCACAAACTTGAGGACATTTGGTCGTCCCTGATGGAATTGATGTATATGTCTTGCTATAGATTTATCCCTGGCATGTTCAATATCGTTGAGATGGTCTCCAAAACGTCTACGGAATTTCTGTATTCCATCCCACAGTTGCTGTTGGCTTTTTGAAGATAACATGCACAAGCAAGTGTTAAAATTGTATTATGTATTTGAGAGCATACTTGAATGAAGATGGAGGGAAGGGGTGGAACGAAAAAAAACGAACATGGGGGTACATACAGTTACAGTCAGACCCCCATGCTGTTCCTGTTCTTCAACCACAGATGACCCATGACATTGGTCCTCATAATCCAACGTGCCTTTTTCCTTAATAATTCCTTATGGTGGTCCCCACCATTAGATGGTATTGGTACATGTTCAATGCCACCAAAACGAACGACTTGTGTGTCCCCTCCATGCACTTTGTTAATGTGCTCTATTAATCTTGGTGCCCCTTTTCCGCTCTTAACGGAGTAACAATATTCACTAAATCTGATATGCAAGGATCTTATTGTTTTGACTTTGTAGAAGTGGCCAAAATGCCAGAGAATGACAGACTATAAATTGTGATTTACATGAAAAAAAAAAAAATGGTGTATCGGTATTCTGACTCCTCCTACCATAAATGTTTTGTTTTTATGTTTTGGCCACAGTATTTACATTGGCCACAGCAGAAGTTGCCCGCTGGGATCATTTTATTAAGCCAATTATTTTTTGAGGGAAGCAAGCGACTACACACATCTATGTTGCGCATGCTTTTACTTCTTCTACATGATATTAAGGACATTGTAGTGGTTAATTCCTTTAGAAGAGGATCTTCTGCCAACATGTACCAATTTTTTGCGCCATAGTACTATAATTAAAGGTGAAGCGCTTTTGCTCCTTAAGTTTATCTTTATCGTGTCTGGGATGCAGAGGGTCTTCACGTCTAAGTGCTGCCGCTTTTTGAAAAGCTTAATTTATTACTTTAGGTGGATAACGTCTTTTTGATATCCTTCTTTTGAGTTCTTCTGCTTGTGTGAGAATCGGTAACTGTATCGGTAGCTTGCATTGCTAACTATATGTACTCCCAGGTTTTGTTATTCCACCTTTCCAACTTCTTTCAAGTATGCTTACAAATACATAATGCAATTTACGTGTGAATCCGAGTTTTCTATCCGATAAGAATAATATCCCCCAATTCTTTTTGTATAGAATGTGTCATTAAGTATAAGAGAATAAGTAATTTCAGACTACAATTCCCATTTTTACACAGATGTGTGTGTTTTTTAATCAGATTTTTCTGTGCTATACAAGAATACACAATGCTTCCTCTATTCGCAATAGCTTCTTAGTTGCCAGGTTACAGGAGAAGTGACGTCTCACCAGCTGCATTAAGAGCCAGGTGAGGACGGCAAACTTTATAGGCAAGAGAAAGCGCCTTATCCAACCCCCTGCTCCAACCTCTACCCACCCTGCTATGTCAGACCGATTTTATCCTTTGATGAAATAAAGAAGATATATTGGCGAGTGCCGCAATCTTCCTTTACTTTTTGCATGTTCACGGTACCGGTTTCCATGAACGCTGAGCACCACCTGATTGTTCTCATACATAATTTTTGTGCCATTTCCAAATACTTATCTGCGCTCAAGACATACAAGGAGATTAGATAGTGCCCCTTTTTATAATCTTTTGCTCTATTGGCCTTGTAGATAACCCCTACTGACCTACAGTTAATGAAATCCCTGATAACATAGGATTTATGGTTCACATTTCTATAAAACTGAAAGGTATACAGCCATTACATCTAAAAAAAAAAAACTAAGTCTTCAGGTAAGCCAGGTGTTTGAAAGTTTTGTGGCAATGAAGAGACTATGCACTAGGCGATCATGAACAGAGCGCCCTTTCCTGAAGATAAGTTTTAATTGTTCAGAGATGGCATCCGTTAGGTCACTATTAAGCCTTAAAATGGAACAGTACCGTCTTAGAATGTTTCATGCGTACTCAGCCCTATTGTCAAATGTATCAATCATACTAATTGTGTTATCCTCTGTTTCTCTCTTGCCCTCTAGCAGATCCTGTCTCGAATTACGAGAGGCAGCATGGTAGGCCTTTTTTACTTAGACACATACATAGATATTGTCTCTTCGGGATGCCTCTCCGCAAAACCAATGGGTGATGGTTCTTTCACCAAAGAAGGGCATTGATCGAGGTGGGTTTTCTATAAACAGATGTCACTTGTGAGTCCTTGGGACCCTTTCTAATAAAGATCCTGTCTCAATAGAACGAATATATTGTCTATGTATCGTAAAAACAATTCTATTCGCTCTATACCTGCTGAAGAATTTTCCCAGAAAATTGCTATGGCCACCCACCAGCTGAAGAGCAAATTTACAAATGTGGGTGTACAGGGACTCCCAATCGCCGTGCCCGAGCTGGTGGTAGATTCTGACATCAAAAAGAAAAAAATTTCAGGTCAGATTTTGACCCTCCTGACTAACAATTCATGCTGGTAAAGGGTTCCCCATGTTGCCTAAAATTAGCTGCCAGTGAGGCAATGTACCTTTGTACAGACTTTTTGATATGCAAATGAGCTTTTCTGACTCATGTCTGGTGTACAGTCATGGCCAAAAGTCTTGAGAATGATACAAATGTTAATTTTTTTCAAAGTATACTGCATCAGGTTTTATAATGGCAACTTGCATATACTCCAGAATGTTATAAAGAGTGATCAGCTTAACAGCAATTAATTGCAAAGTCAATATCTGCCTAGAAAATGAACTTTTTCCCCAAAAACACATTTCAACTTCATTGCAGGTCTGCCTTAAAAGGAGCAGCTAACATCGTTTCAGCGATTGCTCCATTAACACAGGTGTGAGATCAATCTGTCATGATTAAGTAAGAATCACACCAATGGACACTTTAAAAGGAGGCTGGTGCTTGGCATCATTGTTTCTCTTCTGTTAACAATGGTTATCTCTAAAGAAACATGTGCAGTCATCATTGCACTGCACAAAACTGGCCTAACAGGGAAGAGTATCGCAGCTAGAAAGAGTGCACCTCAGTCAACAATCTATCGCATCATCAAGGAATTCAAGGAGAGAGGTTCCACTGTTGCCAAAAAGGCTCCAGGGCGCCCAAGAAGGACCAGCAAGCACCAGGACCATCTCTTAACCCTAGAGTGCATGATCATAAAAATCTACACTATTCCAATAACATGGAATAACAAATAAAAATACTTTTTAAAGTTTATTTGAAAAATGCAAAGTAAGGATGTGTTCTTACTAGCGCTGGTGTCTGCCAGGAGGGGATCTGTGATGGATCTGACCTCCTGGTGTCCCCAGCTAAGGCTGTTAGAATCCGGGCATTTTGGCAGCCTTAACTGGAGTTACCAAGAGATCATATCCATTACGGATCACCTCCTGGCAGACACCAGTGCTAGTGAGAATGCATCCTAAGATGTGAATAATTCAAAACATTTTGTGCAAAAAAAAACCCAAAGTAACTGAACGGGCTTAAAACGCCCAATATACTCATTCGATATAACTCTTTATAATAACATTTTTTTCATCTAAAAGTTTTTTTTATATAAAAGTTGCAGTAAACATGCTGCAGGAATATCCCTTTTCAAAGTTTCTATTTCGAATTTACTAATGACCGCAAAATCTTTCACATGTTATCTGTAATTCAACATCTGGAAGATGAAATTGTAGTATTTTACACAGGACTGTATCAAAAATGATTGCTTTGATTTCTTGGTCAGTCAAACCCCTGGATGTAGACTGTGCCATTGTAAACTATAATGAAAAAAAAAAAGATTACAATAAGGGTTGTAGACTCTTTGTTAGTGTCTGTGCAGCCCCCTCCTCTCACCTTCAGCAGGTCACCACTTCCTTTTAGGTGAAGTGGAAATCTTTGGATTTTTGGAGCTCAGAGTTTCTTTTTCAAGAAACAAGAAAGCGGACTCCTTCCTCCTTCCTGTTCAGGAACTATGATGATGTCAGACACGCATGACATCATGAGGTAGCCTCCTTCCCCAGATCACATGACCATGTGGTCAGGCACAATCCACACTGTGCGCAGCAACAGCAGAGTCATAAAGACTAAGGCTACATTCACACGACCGTATGGGGGACATATATACAGCCAACGTATGTACGGCCGATATACGTCCCCCATAGACAGCAATGGGCGCACGGCGCCCTACGGGAGCGGTACAGTGCAGCACACGTGCGGCACCGTACCGCTACATACCTGGGAAAAAGATAGGACATGTCCTTTCTTTTCCCGTGATACGGCGCCATGTATCCCTATGGAGAGGGGCGGGGGTGAGCTGCCCTCACCTCCTCTCCTCACGCGCTGCCATTGCCCGCTACGGTACGGCAGGCAACGGCAGTGTGAATGCAGCCTAAGTCACAGTTTTCCCAAGCAACAAAAAGACTTAGGATCACATGTCAACCTAGTATGGGCCTAAAAGGCCCCAGGTATGTAAATATGGGGTATTCACAAAAAAAAGTTATTATACCGAAATGCCTGTAACATAAAAATATATGAACAACTGGAAATGACTAACAACTATATAACAGAGGAATACCTAGAGTTTCAGAATTCTAACTAAAGTAATCTTGCAGTAAAAAGAAAAAAAAACTAACAGAGTGGGCCTGCGAGGCCCCAGGTATGCATTCTAGGGATAAAAGTGTTTCAGCTTCGGGATCGGACCACCAGCGGTGCAGAGCTTGCTCAGGAATGGCAGCAGGCAGGTGTAAGTGCATCTGCACGCACTGTGAGGCGGAGACTCTTGGAACAATGCCTGGTGTCAAGGAGGGCAGCAAAGAAGCCACTTCTCTCCAGAAAAAACATCAGGGACAGACTGATATTCTGCAAAAGGTAAAGGGAGTGGACTGCTGAGGACTGGGGTAAATTCATTTTCTCTGATGAATCCCCTTTCCGATTGTTTGGAACATCTGGAAAACAGCTTGTTCGGAGAAGGCAAGGTGAGCGATACCACCAGTCTTGTCTCATGCCAACTGTAAAGCATCCTGCAACCATTCATGTGTGGGGTTGCTTCTCAGCCAAGGGAATCAGCTCTCTCACAGTCTTGCCTAAAAACACATCCGTGAATAAAGAATGGCACCAGAATATCCTCCAAGAGCAACTTCTCCCAACCGTCCAAGTGCAGTTTGGTGATCAACAATGCCTTTTCCAGCATGATGGAGCACCTTGCCATAAAGCAAAGGTGATAACTAAATGGCTCAGGGAACAAAACAGAGATTTTGGATCCATGGCCTGGAAGCTCCCAAGATCTTAATCCCCTTGAGAACTTGTGGTCAATCATGAAGAGACGGGTGGACAAACCAACAAATTGTGACAAAATGCGAGCATTGATTGTTCAAGAATGGACTGCTATCAGTCTGGATTTGGTCCAGAATTTGATTGGGAGCATGCCAGGGAGAATTGCAGAAGTCCTGAAGAAGAACGGTCAACACTTCAAATATTGACTTGCTGCATTAACTCATTTAGTCAATAAAAGCTTTTGTTACTCATAATATGTTTGCACTTGTATTTCTGTATGTGATAAAAACATCTGACAAACACACATAGAAACCAGAGGGCAACAGATCATGTAAAAATATAATATTTGTGTCATTCTCAAAACTTATGACTGTATTTGACTCTTCTCTTTCCCAGGCTGGCGGTGAGCCACACCCCATTATTTTGACCGACAGCTCTGTCTCTCTTCAAATCCCTGCTCTGCCTTCTTGTACTGAGAGACTGTCTGCTAAAATTCAACTACAGACATATAAAACTCTACGTACAGATGGGAAATATTGTGCCAGTTATTTTTTCATGGTGCCTTGTGTGGTTTCATGACATGTGACCAGTGACATCATTGCAGGTCCTTTAGCCTTCTAAGAATAGCAAACTGTGCACCATGAATGTGATTACATGAAATCACAACAGCCTCCATGGAGGATGGAGAGGATTAGAAGTCCATGGAGGCTGCTGTGACTTCATGTGGTCACATACATGCATGTGGTACAGTTTGCTATCGCTAGGAGGCTTAAGGACCTGACATGGCACTCTGGTCACATGACATTAACTGTGACTAGTAAGGAGGCATAAGAAATGAGGAGGATTTGATGGGAGAGGCTAGATGACCAGGACACGCCCCCAGTGATGCCAGGTAATATAAGATAAAAGGTGATTTATGTGGATATAAGCGCAACACTTTTTAGCTAAAAAAAAAAAAAAAAAAAGTGTCAGTTAATAGGGCTCTATAGGAACGTGTCACTGGCTGTATATGTGCAAATGTGGTGAAAGGTTCCCATGAAGTTTGCAACAGCACTTTAACACAGCAATGTAAAGTGTAAATTAACTCTACTTACTTTAAGCCCGTCTCTGTGTATTGCATCGTTACTAACTGAGTACCCTCTTTTCCAGCTGATTTCTGTAATGTAAAAGTTCAGAAAAACGCTTATTGAATTTTTTGGATACTGTAACTTGTACTAATTCAAAATAAAGGTTCAGGAGAAACACTCAATATAAAAGATGCTACTGGTACTCGATATAATTAGCACTGGCAGAAGGAGGACGTGTGCCATGCAATGTGGTCCAGTAGCTTCAACACGCGTTGCTGAGGCTATTTTGAGATGAAAAAATGATTGTTTACACAAAGAAAGTGACTTCTAGCCCAATATTACCGGCAGCCACCAAGCCTGTAATGTGTCTGTAGAAAAGGTAAAAACAGCAAGCAGGTAACAAGCCAGAAGTAACTCCACATCTCTGCATCTGTACCTGCACTGCCCTTGCTTTAATGGTGCCAAGCGGCCGTCTAGACTTTATCCGTTCAACCTCATGTCTATGGACCCAGCCACGAAGCTCTTGGTTTAACCTGATTTTAGCAAAAGAAAAGAAAACATTTGTTAATATACATGTTTTTTCAAAAAAGGGTTAAAAGTTGGGAATAATTACATTTCAACTCAAAGTATTATTATATCGTACATGTACACAAAGTTTACTAATTGCATCATCCCAATCCCAGAGGATTGCAAGAAAGGCTTTTAGTTACATAAAAAGTAGAGATTTGTATGGTATTAATCAGAGACAGTTTAGACAACTCTGTTTTAGCGGTCTGCTACCTATTTGCCTGTATAATTTCACTATTTTCCCAATCTGGCAGCACTTCAAATGACTCATACACCATTTCACATAGCTCATATGCACTTTCCAGAAAAGTTTATACATACACAGTCATTTTTTCTCCTTTGTGTGCTGGAATATTTATGTCAGACATTTTATTTATTGTGATGAGGTAAGGCGTTTTCAGATTATAAAATATAAATACTGGTATAAAACAGAAACACATTACACAGCCTTCTAAAGGATCTAATATCGATTATCGATCTTTATCAAATAATTAATTGTACTATGAAAAAAAGATATTCTGTTACGGAACTAAACTGTTACGGTTTGAAATTAATGATTGTGAGCAAGAGCAAACTAAGAAACCCACCATTTTCTTCTCCTAATATCGCTATCGGAACTCAAATAAAAGAGCAAGGGAAAAGCCAGCCAAATTCAGACGGCCAAGGAGAGAAAAGCCTTTTCAGAAAAGTTTGGCTAGTTTGTGCTTTGCTGTTGTCTAACATAAGTTATCTGACTCATTTGTCCACTCCATAAATCTCAAGGATGATCCAAGAATAGCTCTGAGATCCCAGTGAATAATCAAACAAACTTTGAAAAGCAGGTTTCTTACTGTGGAAGACTCATGTAGTGTAAGTATTACATGGTGAATACATGCTAAGAAAACAAAATAAGGACTCCACTCTGCTACCTATCTTTAAAAACCAGTTAAAGCACACCTGTCACCAGGAATGTGATTGTGATAGTTGGCGACAGGTTTCAATAGCCTATGCTATGCGGATTTTAAAAAAATTTCAGCATTTTAAATACATTACCTGGCTCCCTGTAGCATGTGGCGAGTCCTGAAGATGGAGTCAGTTGCAGGTTGTGTGTGTGCCTGTGTTTCCTCATGTATTCTTGCTCTCCGCTTCATCACACCAACCCCCTCCCCCTGCCTGTTCAATAAACATGTACATGACAGGAAGTGGGGAGGGAGCTGCATAAGTGTGGAGGAGATTAGACTGACATAGGCACACTCAGACTGCAGCTACCATGTGACTACCCCCTGGGACTCACTACAAACTGCTGGCAGAGAGCCAGGTAATGTAATTAAATTTAAACTATGGTAATTATACAGAATGTTGACAAAGGCAATTTTATATCTCATATTTGATAATCTGTTTGTTACCAGCTAAAATGACATCACTGTTGACAGGTTTCCTTTACGTTTTAACAGAATAGACTCATGCCTAATTGAGGACAGATCCGATTCACCTTATTAAGCCTCATGCACATGACTATTTTGTCGGGCTGTGTGCTGCCCATTTTATCAGTGACTATAAAACATGGCAAATCATTTCTATGGCCTAATGGCCACAGGCGCAGGCATTAGCAGAAAACCTGGGATGAAAAATATAGAGCAGCAGAGGTTGTATTAACATTTTTCCAAAAGGGCAATACTACTCCTTTATATTTTTAAGGAGTACTTTTAGCCAAAGAGGAATAAAAAATTATGATTAATACAAATATATAACGTTTATAGATGCGGTTTATACAAGAAAATCATCTCAGTCAGAACAGTCATGGCCAAAAATTTTGAGAATTACACAAATATTATATTTTCACATGATCTGTTGCCCTCTGTTTTTTGTGCGTGTTTATCAGATGTTTTTATCACATACAGGAATACAAGTGCAATCATATTATGAGTAACAACAGATTTTATTGACAGTTAGAATGAGTTAATGCAGCAAGTCAAAATTTGAAGTGGTGACCCTTCTTCAGGACCTCTGAAATTCTCCCTGGCAGCTTTCAATCAACTTCTGGATCAAATCCTGACTGATAGCAGTCCATTCTTGTACAATCAATGCTTGCATTTTGTCACAATTTGTTGGTTGTTTGTCTACCCGTCTCTTGATGATTCTCAATGGGATTAAGATCTGGGGAGTTTCCAGGCCATGGACCCAAAATCTCTGTTTTGTTCCCTGAGCCATTTAGTTAGTTACCACCTTTGCTCCATCATGCTGGAAAAGGCATTGATGATGAACAAACTGCTCTAGGACGATTGGGAGAAATTGCTCTTGGAGGACATTCTGATACCATTCTTTATTCACGGATGTGTTTTTAGGCAAGACTGTGAGAGAGCCGATTCCCATGGCTGAGAAGCAACCCCACACATGAATGGTTGGAGGATGCTTTACAGTTGGCATGAGACAAGACTGGTGGTATCGCTCACCTTGCCTTCTCCGAACAAGCTGTTTTCCAGATGTTCCAAACAATCGGAAAGGGGATTCATCAGAGAAAATGAGTTTACCCCAGTCAGTCTGTCCCTGATGTTTTTTCTGGAGAGAAGTGGCTTATTTGCTGCCCTCCTTGACACCAGGCCTTGCTCCAAGAGTCTCCGCCTCACAGTGCGTGCAGATGCACTCACACCTGCTTGCAGCCATTCCTGAGCAAGCTCTGCACTGCTGGTGGCCTTATCCGGAAGCTGAAACACTTAAGAGATCCTGGCGCTTGCTGGTCCTTCTTGGGCGCCCTAGAGCCTTTTTGACAACAATCGAAGCACTCTCCTTGAATTCCTTGATGATGCGATAGATTGTTGACTGAGGTGCAATCTTTCTAGCTGCGATACTCTAGCAGTGCAATGATGACTGCACATGTTTCTTTAGAGATAACCATGGAAGAGAAACAATGATGCCAAGCATTAGCCTCCTTTTAAAGTGTCCAGTGGTGTCATTCTTACTTAATCATGACAGATTGATGTCCAGCCCGGTGTTAATGGAGCAATCACTGAAATGATGTTAGCTGCTCCTTTTAAGGCAGGCCTGCAATGAAGTTGATATGTGTTTTGGGGGAAAAAGTTCATTTTCTAGGCAAATATTGACTTTGCAATTAATTGCTGTTAAGCTGATCACTCTTTATAACATTCTGGAGTATATGCAAATTGCCATTATAAAACATGATGCAGTAGACTTTGTAAAAATGTATCATTCTCAAAACTTTTGGCCATGACTGTACCTTCTGTGTTTAAATAGCAGATTAAGGCAGTTATAGTCATGCATTAAATAGACTAGAATGAGGTTGATGCTGAACCCCCCCCCCCCTTCAACTAGACTGTGGCTAATGCCACCAAACCCCCCCTTACTAGACACTGCGCCCCACCTCCACCTAAAGGGAACCAGTCATCAAGGACCTCATTTTGCAAAAAACCATCACATCTGCATACTGCATATGTGTCCTCTGCAAAGTCCTAGGGGTTTGGATGCATTTCACAAAACCACATATGACTTGTATTTGTTTCTTACTGCTCAGCTCTTGGCCCCTACCTTTGTGCTCCTGTACAGGTCCTCCCTCTCCCACAGAATTCAGCTCACCAGGCTGTAGCTTTGTGAAGGATCTATTATATTGCATTATATTGTTATGCAAAGAGAATGCAGAAAGGCAGATTTGCAATGCAGCTGTAATAACTGTAACTGACACCATGGCCCCCTCGGTGACTGGTGACGCCATCGACAACCCCCGAAGTAGACTGTGCAATTTTTAAATTTTTTAACCCATTCAGGACGTAGGCAGTTTTTAGTTTAAAACTTAACTGTAAAGTTCTGAAGCTAGAGCACAGCAAGCCTGGGGAGAGACAGAGCTGCAGCTCTGCATCATAGTAAGAAATGATCATACAGGAATCTATTACACCACAAAGAAAATGATGTATTCAAACATTTCCAACTACACTATAACACCTAAATAGCAATGTGAAGATGAACACATGGCAACATCAGAGTATATGGATTTGTCTTTATGACTCTTAGATTTGTGCATGCAGTGGACTACGATGATGACTGTTGGATTTATATTTTTAAGCCCTTAAAAGGGATTTTCCCACAAAGAAATTCTCACATCTCAATTCCCTTGTGAAGTTAACACAATAAAGATCATTTTAACCCCTTACTTTACAATTTACTCAGTTATGCTGTTTTAGCTCCCATCGCTCTCTATGCTCCTTATTGTATAATCCCATGGTGTGGGCAAGGTCTCACTAAGCAGACACATTACTGTACCTGCCTCCCCTTCCCCCGAATCACTTATCTCCTTGTAGTTTGTAGATCCTCTCTGCTCACCATGTGCAGGCAGCAAGTAATCAATGAGTGTCTTTGAGCTGCGTGCAAGGGGCGAGGCTACAGACAGAAATCTCAGCTGCATGATCTCACACAAAAAAAAGATGACCCCAAGTCAGAAGTTACCGCGTCGTGTCTATGGGAAACTGAAATTGTGTATAGCAGGACTGATAGAGGTTGGACTTATTTTTGTGAAATGCATTTTTTTAATAACTGTGAATTAGAGAATTTGTTATTTTGTTATGAGTACATATAAGAAACGTACAAATAGCAAAGCAGTCTTTTTCATAAATAATTCTGTCATCAAGTATATACAAAAATCTCAACAAGACAAAATTTTGACAGTTAAAAGGTATAAGTTTAATTATATTCCTCTAAAAAGTACCTAACGTACCAAGAGCTCACACACACACACACAGTGATAATTCAAAAACGCACCAAGCAATGGCACCCTAGTGCGAATTCACCCTTATATGAACAAATGCACAGAAGTACAAGGGCAAATATATTGCCAACAAATAAGTACATAGATGATTAATAAATAGACTAACCTCAGAAAAAACTGGAGATTGGTAAGTTGGGTTAGTTACATACCCTGAGGGGGCGTAAACTGCATGAGACCCCTCTTGGATCCACACTTGCCACTCTTCTTGGGACTGCCCTTGTAAGGGCGGGAGTCTTTTGGGGTGTAGGGTGAACTTAGACCACATTTCACACCTCCCCCATCGGTCCATGAAAAACAGAGGATGGACCTTCTTCCGTCTTAGGCCCTTTCAGAACTGGCTACACTAGGAGTGGTAAGTGTGGATCCAAGAGGGGTCTCATGCAGTTTACGCCCCCTCAGGGTATGTAACTAACCCAACTTACCAATCTCCAGTTTTTTCTGAGGTTAGTCTATTTATTAATTATCAATGTACTTATTTGTTGGCAATATATTTGCCCTTGTACTTCTGTGCATTTGTTCATATAAGGGTGAATTCGCACTAGGGTGCCATTGCTTGGTGCGTTTTTGAATTATCACTGTGTGTGTGTGTGTGAGCTCTTGGTACGTTAGGTACTTTTTAGAGGAATATAATTAAACTTATACCTTTTAACTGTCAAAATTTTGTTTTACATATAAGAAACTTGTCTTTGTGGGAATACCCTTTTAATTGGCTTAAATTAATTATTGGCTTTCTACACCGGTCATTAAGGGTGCGGTTTCTGACACGACAGAAGAACATTGTGGGACATCGGGTCTCACTGGTGCCGGTGTCGGGCTGTGATACAAAACCCAGACCTGGCACTAACACAAAGGATCAGAATCTGGGGGTTCTGATTCATCCTACGGCAGCCTCTGGGTTCATCTTGTGCCCCGAGGCTTCCGCCTCCTCTTCACGCCGGGTTCCGCCTCCTGGCAGACTGAGCATGCACAAAATAAAGCCCCAAAAATTCTTCTCGTAATATAAAATTTAAATCAAATACCCTCACTAAAAAGGTTCTAAAATGTTTTGAGCCCTAATATGATACAACTGAAAAGAACTATTCTTTTTGCAAAAAATAAGCCCTCAACCAGACCTGTCAACAGAAAAATACAGAAGTTATGTCCATAAAAGTTGTCTTGAAGAAATCTGATTTTCTCCAAAATTGGTTTTGCTCAAAATTGAAGATCAGAAAAACTATATAAATGAGGTATCACTTTTACTTTTTTGTTATTGCGAGCAGGGAAAAAAAGTGCTAAAAATATAAATTAAAAATTTATTTAGTTTGTGTACCCCTTGAATTAGTTAATAAAATCTCATGAATAACCTATAGACCCCCAAAATGAATTATCTATGCATCGTATCTCACCCTGCAAATTATAAGCCCTCATTTGTTTGCATTACCAAAGAAATTAAAATTTTATAGCCTGTACGATGTGACAATAAAAATCTTCTCTGAATGACCCTGTTTTCATTCTATGTCCGGCTGTGTGCGCATACAGCAGGTTACCACCACATATGGGGTATTGATACTATCGGGAGAAATTGGGAATCAAACTTTGAAGAGCGTTTCATCAATTAATTCATTGTGAAAGTTAAATTTTTGGCCTAAATTAATGTATTTTCCAAAACAATTCCAAAGTTTCTAAACCGAACTTACATTTTGTTTTAACCCATGTGAAACACTTAAAGGGTTAATAGACTTAATAGTAGTAGTTTTACATACGTTGGGGGGTGTAGTTTCTATAGCGTGGTAATTTATGGGATTTTACTATTATTAAAACCTTGAAGGCCGAGTTGTCCCTCAAAACGAGTTTTGGCAATTTTCTTGAAAATTAGAAAAATCTCACCTAAAGTTATAAGCAGGAATACGTGGGCCCCATAGCAAAGTTTTGGCTGGGGTCCCCTCCAACCATAGGTCCACAGTTTTACATGGAAAAAGATAATGGAAACCCCTATTATGGAGGAGATTAACAGAGACCAGTAGATGGAAGCTCTGCAGAAGCTTTTCTTACATTACGTCACCTGTATTAAAAGCTGTAAAAATAATGGGGATTGCTGCATATGTTTCTCTGTTATAAGTAATGGTAGAAGTTATGGGGGTCGGAAGAGGCTTCTATTTACTGCTGGTCTACAAGGAGGGCAGTATGGCGCTCCTGCTCAGTACCAGTGTATGGGCCATGTCTCCCCATCACTGACTAATCAGGAGGCTTAACTCTTACACTGCTTGTCTGAATAGCCATTAGCTGCAAGAAAGCAGGGTAAGAGTTAAATCTCTGGACTTGTTTCATTTGACTAAAGTCACTAATAAGCAGGAACAGGAGCAGCAGAACCCCCCCACTACGCGCGCCAGCCGCTGCAGAGCCCCCCACTACGCGCGCCAGCCGCTGCAGAGCCCCCCACTACGCGCGCCAGCCGCTGCAGAGCCCCCCACTACGCGCGCCAGCCGCTGCAGAGCCCCCCACTACGCGCGCCAGCCGCTGCAGAGCCCCCCACTATGCGCGCCAGCTGCTGCAGAAACCCCCAATACACGCAGCAGCTACTGCAGAATATCCCAATACACACGCCAGCCGCTTCAGAGCTTCCCAATACACTGCGCCACCCGCAGAACCCCCAATATATGTGCCAGCTGCTGAAGAACCCCCCAATACGCGCACCAGCCGCTGCAGAACCCCCCCAATTCACGCGCCAGCCGCTGCAGAACCCCCCCAATTCACGCGCCAGCCGCTGCAGAACCCCCCCAATTCACGTGCCAGCCGCTGCAGAATCCCCCCCAAAACACGTGCCAGCCTCTGCAGAACCCCCAATACATGCGCCAGCTGCTGCAGAACCCCCAATACATGCGCCAGCTGCTGCAGAACCGCCAATACACGCGCCAGCTTCTGCAGAACCCCCAATACACGCGCCAACCGGTGCAGAGCCCCTTAATACAAGCGCCAGTCGCTGCAGAACTACCCAATACACACGCCAGCTGCTGCAGAACATCCCAATACACACGCCAGCTGCTGCAGAGCTTCTCAATACAAGCGCCACCCGCAGAACCTCCCACAATATACGCGCCAGCTGCTGCAGAATCCCCCAATACACGCACCAGCGACTGATGAACCCCCCCAATTCATGGGTCAGTGGATGAAGAACCTCCTTATTCAACCTCAGCTGTTGCAGAACAATATAATACACAACTCAGAGCACATTTATAAAGTGTTGATGCCAGTTTTGTGTTGCGGCTGCTCTTTGTTCGACAAGACAGAAAAATGTGCACCTAAAGGGGGATGTGACTGCTTAGTCTGAAAGTGCACCACACTTATTACTGCCTTGCGCCACAAATGTGTCCTGGGTCCGAGATACATATGTCAGCTGCTGCAGTGGTGGGGGAAGATGTGGGATGATGCAGAGGTCTGTATGTGTTTTAGGGACAAACGGAGGAGAGCTTCATAGCTGCTCCTGCACACAGGACACTAAGGGGTTAAGGCAGAGCATGACAGGAAGATACTGGGGGAGGGAGGACTTATATCTGTCTGATTCCCAGTCTTCTACTGAGGAGGCTGCTTCTCTTCAGGTGCTGACTTCTCCCTCTCATTAAGCAGAGTCTCTCGCGCTGTAGACATGCAGAGCGGGAATTGGCTGCAGGCAGTTTCCTCCCCTAACTCTCTTTCCCTCCTGATAGCCTGCAAGGAGCTTACTACATGGAGCAAGAGGATGGTGCCCGCCCCCAAATCCAGCCCTGCGTCTCAGCTGTAACAAAACGCTGCGCTGCCCATTATAGGGAGGGGCGTAACTACAGCCAGGGGGAAAGAGAGGCCTGGGACACAAAGCAGAGAAGGGGCACCTGACACTGCCAGCCCCTGTAGCAACTGCTACGTCTGTAGTTACGCCCCTGATTCTAAGACTCATAACATCCTAGAAAAATGAGAGGACGCATACAATACCATTCCAACATAAAGCAGACATTTTGGAAAAGTTAGTTATCTAGTTTTTTGGGTAGTTTAACTATCTGCCTGGAAAGCAGAACATTTCAAGCTTTGAAAAAGAAGAATTTTTCAGAAGTTTTTGCCAAATTTTCATTTATTTTCAGAATGAAATGCAAAACTTATCACTTAAATTTTACAACTAACATGAAGTACAATGTGTCTCGACGAAACAATCTCAAAATCATCTAAATATGTTAAAGCGTTCTGAAGTTATAACCAATTATCGTGACACATTTAAGATTCAAAAAATCGGTCATTAAGCTGAAAACTGGTGTCAGTGATAAGGGGTTAAATAAAACGGTTAAGGAGGGTGTGTCTGGGGGAGTTTTTATTTCAATAATGTGTCTTTTTTTTAAATCAGGGGTTGGAATTTCTTCTTAGTAATGGCGCTGTTGAACCCCTTCCCGTCGCAGCCCTTTTTCATTTTTGAGTTTTCATTTTTCACTCACTAGAACTTTTTAATTTTTTCACATACAGAGCTATGTGAGGACTTGTTTTCTGCGTAACAAATTGCACTTCAAAATGGTGGTATTTAATATTTCATGCTGTGTGATGGAAAGCGGGAAAGAAATTCCAAATGCAGTGAAATTGGTGAAAAAATGCATTTGCGCCATATTCTTGTGGGTTTTCACTGTACGCCCCAAATGACATGTCTACTTAATTCTTTGGGTCGATACGATTACGAGGATACCAAATTTGAATAGGTTTTATAATGTCTTCATACATTTACTAAAATTAAAATCTCCTGTGGGGGGAAAAACTATTTTAGACCTTGGGCGCTATTTTCTGTTATGGGGTTAAACACAGTGAAAAATGTATTCTATTTTGAGAGATCGGGCATTTTTGGAAAAGGCAATACCTAATGGGGCAGATTTATCAAGCTGTCTGAAAGTCATGCCCATGGCAACCAATCACAGCTCTCCTTTGAAATATTCATGAGCACTAGTAAAATTAAAGCTGAGCTGTGATTGGTTGCCATGGGCAACTAGAAATATTCTGACTTTCAGACACTTGATAAATATGCCCCAATGTGTTTATGATTTTTAATGTTTATTTATATCAGTCCTAGGGAAAGGGGTATGTTGAGAAAGTTGTTGACGTACCGTGTTAGCCAGGAACAATAAAAAATCTGATGTAAATACTTTTGTGTAAAAGCTACAAAAGTGCTTAAGAAATGATACCTTTATTAGCTAACCAAAAAATGATATTTGGTGCCCTGAAAGCTTGCACCAAATATCATTTTTCTGGTTAGCTAATAAAGGTACCATTCCTTAAGCACTTTTGTAGCTTTTACACAAAAGTATTTACATCAGATTTTTTTTTTTACACAAAAGTATTTACATCAGATTTTTTGTAATGAAAATGTTATAACAAGACTTGGGTCATATATTATATATATATATATATATATATATATATATATATATATATATACATACACACATCTATATGTGTAATTAGAAAAGTGCTTATATCTTCTGTCTGCATATCTAGGCAAAAGATTTTATACTTTACAGCAACTCTAAGGCTCAGCCCCATTTTTTGTATTCTGACATGCATTGCTTTATATGATGATAACTTTTAAGCACTGTTGCATATCAAAGCAAATTTTGGCTGATTATTTTTTTATAAACAAAAAAACTGATGAATTTTTGAAAAATTCAAAATCCCAAACAATCTTGTTTTCAGGCAGATCGTTTTACCACATAAATTAGTTGCAGAATAACATTTCCCATACGTCTGCTTTACATTTTCAATATTTTTGAAAAGTCTGGATAATTAGTTTTGATCTCATGCGGCTTACAAATCAAACATCGTTTTTTCATGTGTAAGCATATGCACATGGCTGCAGATAAGGGACCACCGGACTGTTCGCGGCCCACAAACAGTACAGATGCAATAGTGACATCCAGGATAGATCATCATTTATTAATTATGTTCTAATTAATAAAGAACCTGACATAATACAAAACTTCCATGCATAATTGGAGGCAAAATTTATGCTGACCTGAGGGTTTCTGTTTGGTTGACAAGTGGTCGGCAAGGAGGAGGAAGAGGAGGAATGTAAATCGGTGGATTCTCTTTCATAACCATCAATGCCTTTTCAGATGAGATGTGATATTCATGTCTAAAAAGGCACAGAATCAAGAAATTACTAACTATAAGAAAAACAATTATAAAATACACATTGTTTAGCATCTATACAACATATGTGTTAATAGTTAGAACCTGACTAGGAATACAACTCAACCTGAAAACACTTGGAAGGGCACCCACTATAAAAAGAAATTGTAGAAAATGTACTAAAGCATCACATACAGTATATGCATTGATAAAATCACTAAAATGGCAGTCAACAAGGCATATTAACTGCATGTGTCTTATAAGCCAAGTGTATGCGTGCTCATGTTCAATAAAATCACGTAACTTTTTTATAATAGTTCCATTAGGTTAGCCAGTTTGAATCTCTACATTTGGACATATTCCTGTTATTCACTGCAAGGCCAAAACTGTAAGTAAATATTAAATATTTCAGTATTAAATAATTCAGTATTTGTTCTTCTATTTTCCCCCACAAATGGATTTTAAAAATGTAACATCACAAAATTAAATTACCTCATATCCTGCAGTGCAATTTCATTTTTCTTTATATTCATTTTATCAGGTGAAAATTCAAGCAAATGCCTACTGCTTGATCGAGAGGGACTCGGCTCCACGTCAAAAGGACCTGGGTTAGACTCCAGAATGCTATAGAAAATGAAAAAAATTACTTCAAACCAGGGCTTCCAACTGCCAAACAATTTCAAGCAGAAAAAATTCCTCTATTCTTTATCTCCTGCCTTAATGGGGTATTCCTACAAAGACAAGTTTCTTATGTACTACTATATGTACTCAGCATAACAAAATAACACATTCTCCAATTCACATTTATTAACAAAAATACAGCATTTCACAGATACATGTCCAACCTGTCTCTATCAGTACTGCTGTACACAATTTCAGTTGCCTCTAGACACGACCCTGTAACCTCTGACTTTAGGGTCGGGCCTCCATCTTGGATTTGTGTGACAAATGTGCCTGCTGAGATTCTTGTGTCTTTCTGCTTTGAGCCTGTAGTCCCCACTCCCTGCACAGAGCTCACTCACTGATTCACTTCCTGCCAGAAAACACATTGTCAGCAGAGAGAGCATCTGAAAACTACAAGGAGATAAGTGATCTGGGGGAAAGGAGAGGCAGGCATATATCTGTGAGAACAGTGCAACAGTGTAAAAGTCTTCCAGCCTCTGTCTGTCATGTCACTGTGTAATCTCATACAACTCTCATCGGTCTCATCTCTCTCTCCATGTGTTAGTACAATGTCAGAAGCCAGATGAAAGTGTAGATACACCTGTACCCTGATAATCTGACCACATTGTCACCACACAGAACTAGACAGATCTTAAAGTTTTTGCTTATAGAGGCCCCGCCCACACCCTGGGATTTTGCACTGAGCACCCCAGGGAGTGAAAGGAGCTAAAACAGCAATAACACTGAGTAAAATTGTAAAGTAAGGGGTTAAAATTATCTATATTGTTTAAACATCCCTAGGGGATTGAGATGTCGGAATTTTCTTTCATGGGAAATCCCCTTTAAGTTTGTATGCAAAATCTGTTAATAGGTGAAAGAAGGGATAGGAAAATTTATTGTGTGAAACTAAACCTTTGAAGCATTTTATTAATGAATAGTGCAGCTGAGAAAAGTAATTTGCCTTATTAAGGAAGAAAAGTTTCTCTGTTTTTCTCCTGCCTTCTCCTATACTGAACAGTGTTTCTAAAAGCCTAAACTGGTCCATACACCTCAAAATATAAAAAGAGAAGGCCCATGATTGATTCTTCACATACCTAAAGAGGTATAATTTAATAATTCAGCAATGTAAAAAAAAATTCTATACAGAGTGTGCAAAGAGTTTATTCATTAGAAATATTATCAACTTATCCATGAGGCATGTGTGGAATAATAGACAGAGCTGATTTATGCACACTGCTAAAAGCAGACAAAAATGCAGGTGAAAGAGAAGGACACAAACATTTATTTCAGAATGTATATTACAAAGTTTACAATTATGATCTGCATGGTTGATTTTTGCAATTTGATCAAGTTTAGTTTTAATTTAACATACCATACTTTTCCAGACTATAAGGCGCACATAAAAACCTAGGATTTCCTTAGAAATCCAAAGTGCGCCTTATAGTCCGGTGCGCCCTATGTATGGAGGAGGGCAGCGGACCCTACTTACATAGGTCCCCGCTACCGGAGACCGGAGACAGCAGATCTCCAGCGGGAACTGCAGACCACGCGGCACGTACAACAGGCGCCATAGCGCCAACCAACTTCTGCTGTGTGGTCTGCAGTTCCCGCTGGAGATCTTCTGTCTCCGGTAGCGGGGACCTATGTAAGTAGGGTCCGCTGCCCTCCTCCACCTGAACGGACCCCCTTCCCCGGAGACCGCTCACCTCTTGCTGGGTCTGTCTCCGCTTGCCTGCCACGCCCCCGGACCCTGCGCCTTATAGTAAGGTGCGCCTTATATATGGAATTATTCCATATATAAGGCGTTTATTACTAATGCGCCTTATAGTCCGGTGCACCTAATAGCCCGGAAAATACGGTACTATAGATTCTCCTGTATAAACACATTATTAAACATATCCATGCCACAGAAACAAAAGTCCCCAACATGTGATTGGGGATTGTGTTATAAAAGGTTTTTATGTGCATTTAGATGAATTTCAAGCAGTCTTTATATTTTCTTTTTATTTGATTTTTTTTTTATTAATTTTTTCTTTTCCCCCTTATTTATAGGAAGTGCATCCTTGCATCCTGTATACAGAACCACAACTGGGACTATGGCCCAACAATCCTTTTTTTGTCCTACTGTAGACAGAGCAGACAAGAAAGGCTACTGTTAATTCACAGGTCTTCCAGTTTGAAGGAAAACTGGGGATACAGAAAAGACTCCTCTATATACAAGTCAAAGCTGCAGTTAAGTGACAAAAGAGGATTCAGGAAAAGCATCAGGTTATTTTTGTAAACTTTATCTTTTTTTTTTTTTTTAATATATACTTTTTTACTTATTTATGGTTTATTGATCCTTTGATATTCAGAACACTGCTCCACCAACAGTTTAGGATTTGTAACTTACTTTAACGGGTTTAAGTTGATCAACAAAAATGCAGCAATCATCATTAAACAGACAGCTCTTCTTTTAGGAGCAGTGACTTTAAGCTTCTGATTCTGCAGGGAGACAAAAAAAGTTGTTTAAAGTGGAAAAATAAGATAAGATAACAAAGTTTATTTTATGGAGATTCGAGACAATTTTTTTAGCTAAAATGGTTGCATTTAGTTTATAGGACTCTATGAGAACCTCTCACTAGCTGTATGTGCAGAAATGTAGTGACAGGTTCCCTTTAAATTCTGAGGATGCAGTAATGACCCTTTGAAAAGCAGGATATTCTTTTCTAGAAAGGGTTTAAATCTGAAATAAGCTTTCTATACTTCATGATCTTTTTACAATGTGGCTTTTAACCCCTACGGGACACAGCCTATTTTGGCCTTAAGGACGCGGTCCCATTTTTCAAATCTGACCTGTGTCACTATAAGTGGTTATAGCTTTGGAACGCTATGAGATATCCAGGGGATTTTGAGATTGTTTTCTCGTGACACATTGTACTTCAAATTAGTTTAAAAATTTGGATGAAATCTTTTGCGTTTAGTTATGAAAAAAAACAAAATTTGGCAAAAATTTTGAAAAATTCTTTATTTTCAACGTTCTAAATTCTCTACTTTTGATGCAGACAGTCATAGCACCCAAATAAATTCATAACTTACATTTCCCAAATATCTGCTTTATGTTGGCATGGTTTTTTAAGATTCCACATATTTTACTAGAATGTTATGAGGCTCAGAATTTAGGTATCATTTTTCACATTTTTTGTAAAATCGCCAAAACCCGTACTTAGATGGACCTGATCAACTTCTAATTGACACTGAGAGGCCTAAATAATAGCAAGACTCGTAAATTACCCCATTGTGGAAACTACACCCCTTAACGTATGAAAAACTACTTTTAAGAAGTTTGTTAACCCTTTACGTGTTTTATAGGGGTTAAAACAAAATGGAGGTGCAGTCTGCAAATTGTAATATTTTTTCACAATACACCCATTTTGGGTGGAAAATTAAACATTTAAAATGGATTAAATTAAAAAAGGCTCCACAAAGTTTGATACCCAATTTCTCCCGAGTACACAGATACTCTATATGTGGTGGTAACTTCTGTATGGGCGCACGGCCGGGCATAGAAGGGAAGGAGGTGCCATCCAAATCAGATTTGCTATGTCACATTGTACAGGCTATAATTTTTTTCTTTTTTTTATTGAGGACCTATAGGGGCTTATTTCTTTTGCCACATGAGATGCACTTTTCTGGTATGTAATTTTGGGGCATCTACAGCTAATTGGTGAGATTTAATTAACTCTTTGTTGGTGGAGGAAATGAAAATCATCAATTTTTAGGAAAATTTTTATGTGTTTTTTATTTGGCCGTTAACCATACCATAAAAATAGTATATTATTTTTATTCTATGGGTCGCCACGATTATGAAAATACTTCATTTATATATATTTTTTATTTTTTACCATTTTTACTGAATAAAAAGTAATTTGGCAAAATTGTTGTTAATTTTAGCATCACCGTCTTTCATATGTATAACTTTTTTATTTTTCACCTCACAAATCTGTTTAAGGGCTTATTTTTTGCAAGAATGATAGCTCTTTTTAGTGGTCTTATTTTAGATTGCGTAACTTTTTAAAATCACTTTTTTTAGAGCATTTTTAAAGGGCATTAATAAAAAATCATCTTTTTCAGAGAGTTTTTTTAGGTTGTTTTTTACGGGGTTCACTTTGCGGATCTAATAACAATTCTGTTTTATTATACAGATTGTTACGGACGCAGGGATACCAAATATGTGGGGGTTTTGTGTATTTTATTCAATTGTACTGAATAAAAACTAATTTGGAGAAAATCTTATTCATTTTAGCATCACCATCTTTTCATATGCATAACTTTTTTATTTTTTGGCTGACAAATCTGGTTAGGGGCTTATTTTTTGCGAGAACAGTTGTTCTTTTTAGTGGGCTTATTTTAGAGTGCATAAAATTTTTAAAATCACTTTTTAGAGCATTTTTTATAGGGTATTAATTAAAAATTATCTTTTTTCGGAACGTTTTTTGCGTTTTTTTCCTCCGGCGTTTACCGTGCGGGTCCAGTAACAATTCTGTTTTATTATGCAGATTGTTACGGACGCGGCAATACCAAATATGCAGGTTTTTTTTGTGTTTTTATGTTTTTTATACTTTATTAAGTTTTTTATGGGAAAGTGACATTTTAGGGGCTTATATTTTATGTATTTATTTTTTATTTATTATAATGTGTAGTGTTCAGTGTTTTTGCATTTTTTTTTACTTATACATACTTGAACTTAAACCAGTGATGCTCTGATCACTGGTTTAAGTTCAATACACTGCTCTACAATACTATTTTATTGTAGAGCAGTGTAAACTGTCTGAGCAAGCTTGCGCATGCTCAGACAGTTTACAGCCAGACCCGGAAGGGGTCTGGCTGCCATGGAGACCGGGCAGCTCCGGGGCACATGCCAGTCCTCGGAGCTGCCCGGAAGAGGATCGGATCCCCCGGTAAGCGGCACGGGGGATCCGATCCACAGCAGGAACACCCTTACACGCCGCGGTCATGCTTGACCGCGGCGTGTAAGGGGTTAACACCCGCGATCGGAGCCGGCTCCGATCGCGGGTGTTACAGCGCGGTGTCAGCTGTGATAGACAGCTGACAGCCGCTGCTTCTGGTACCGGCTCCGTTCGTGAGCCGGTCCCAGAAGCTAGACGTTATACTACGTCCCGGTGCGCTAAGCATCTAGCCCCGGGGACGTAGTATAACGTCGTGGTGCGCCTAGGGGTTAATAAATCTTTTAGGTTTCAGGAGGCCCTGTCTTTCCTCGTTTTTTATATATCACTGTTCTCCAGCACTGCAGTCTTAGTGCAAAGGTTAGGAATAAGACTGAAAATTTAAGTACTGGACAAGATTGCATCATTGCTTCCATCTTTAAATTCTTCTTCTGAGAACATTATAAATGATTATTTTATTTGGGTGGTTTAATTTTTCAGTTGTGCAGCATTAAAAAATGAAGCTCTGGCTACCTGGAGACAATACAAATGGACATAATGTATTATGGGTTAAGCTGGGAATTCACATAGTTTGCAGTTTGGGTCAATAACCTATGCAGAGGGGCTCCAAACCACAAAGTTAGGGTTCGTACCAAACTGAAAAACTTCAGAATTAAAAGGGTTGGCTTCGGCTCAACCTCCCCCCAGTGATAACACCAATTGCAAGGTGAACTCTGTGCCACTGACTAAGTCACCTGATGCCTTAAAATGGCTGACTTGCTAGCAGGTTAGTTGCAGTGTCCAACAGCATTTAAACAGTAACACCAGGTTGGTAGAGTTCTAAACAAATTTGGCAAGTTGTGATAACAGACTCCAAAAACATAAGTTCAAATTTAGAAATTGACTTCAAATGTCTGTTCTATTCCTGATCTAAAGATTTATGAACATCTTTTATTGGATCAAGGCCATACTGTCATACTCCGAAAAAGAATAGGTAATCGCGGCACATCTTTAAAATGTAAATTCTTCTTTATTTCAACTTGGTTAAAACAGGGGGTTAGGGGTATTACCCTTAGTCATGGCATATACTCCTACATGCAAATACAACTTAAAATAAGTAACTACAAACGCCCATTTTCATTGGGTTGCCCAAAGCCCATAAAAATATTTTCCCCCCATCCTAAGACCCATAATATCGGGTATTGGGTCTTTAAACGAGCATCTATGCGAATGGGTCGATATGCTACATCAACCACTGGTCCTAAAGTTACCAGGCTATCTGAAAGATAGCAAGCAAGTTCTGAGTATTTGACAAATTCGTATGGAAAGACAATTAAGCTTCGGTCACATGAGATGTCAGTGCGCTATACAATTCGATTCCACACGACCTGGTTATTATAGCACTGGCACACCATCTATATAGATCCAGCCTATGTTCTGTTGAGTTGTGTGAATTCCTCATTGATGTGACCAAATTTTTATTAACCCACAATTTTATTTCTGTTTGATGAAATTTTTTTCCTACAGATAAGAGGAGCGCCAATGGGGGCCCGTTTTCCCCCCTCATTGGCAAACCTATTTATATCCTGGTGGGAGGAGGAGTTTGTATATTCTACACAAAACCGATTTCTGGAAAGCATTGCATGGTACGGGCGATACATCGATGACATCCGATGTGTCGTCCGTACCATGCTTTGTAACTTACCTCAACACTAACAACATGAACTTAAATTTTATGTTTAATGTGGATAACAGTACTATCTCGTTTCTGGCCCTTACTCTGAAAGGCTGTCCCACTGAGAAAAAAGCCAAACCACCTTATTTAGGAAGGAGACAGCTGGAAATACTATCTTAAATGCTACAAGTAGCCATCCTAACCATACATTGAAGGCTATACCTGTAGGGGAATTCATTAAACTTAGAAGAGCTTGCTCAAATCTAGAGGAATTCCTACTACAAGCGAAAGCTCTCAGCTGTCGACTAGCACAGAGAGATTACCCTAAATGGTCCATTGAAAGAGCTTTTAAAATTGCGAGATACAAAGATAGGGAGCTCCTACTTAGACCAAGGAATAGGGAAAAAAAATACAATAGTGCCGAATAACGCTAGAATTACTTTTTCAACACAGTATAGTTCCGATTACCATCACATTGTTGGGATTTTGAAAAAAATGTCCCCATACTCTATCAGGATGACAAACTAAATTCTATCCTAACAAATGGTTCTAATTTTGTCTCCAAGAGAAGAAGAACTCTGGGTTCTAAACTTTCCCTCAGGTCTCTTCATAAGTAACATGGGTAAATTGAATACCAATACCAGGTTGAACACCAAGGGATTTTTTCGATGTGGGTCTACACGCTGCAATGTATGTTGCAATACTACACAAATGGTGTCTTTTGAAACTAACAACGACACCAAAATACATGTTATTAATACATTTATAAACTGTGATTCAACCTTCATAGAATATGTAATTAAATGCGAAATATGCGATATTTCCTACGTAGGATGCACCACTAAGAAACATAAAACCAGAATTGCTGACAAAAACATGTCAGGAGCATCTAGACATTTTGCAACAATACACATAGGAGATGTGTCCTCCTCCTGTTTTTTCGGCATAGAAAGGGTTAAGAAAGGAAAGAGAAGAGGTGACAGACGCAGGACCCTTCTAAAACGTGAAGCCTTTTGGATTTTTAAATTGGGGACCAGAGCACCATCAGGGCTAAATCTCAGAACGGATCTGGCTCTTTTTTTTTTATATAGTATCCCTGTTCCCCATCTATTCCTTTCATTTCCCCCTCTTCCCCTCACCCTCCCTTTTTTCTTCCTTTTTTTTCTCTCTATTTTTACACTATGATCCATTATAGCAGCATTGAACAACGTTCACACTTGTAACATAAACATGAAATCTCCCTTACTTACCAACACCTTCTACATGTGATCGTTTATTCATTGATGTATCTTGTATATGTTTCACTACATGTATAACCCTAAGTCTATGTCTCACTGACTAACGTATTCTTTGATTTTTGTTCAACTTAAAGACCTAATTAGGCTTACCTGGAGGACGCATGCCTCGTTGCCATGGTGCACCGGATTTACGGTTTTCACTTGACGTCACCGTGGCGCGAGGGATCACGCACGCATTGGTAGTTACTTATTTTAAAAGTTGTATTTGCATGTAGGAGTATATGCCATGACTAAGGGCACGTAAGTGTCTGAAATGTGTAGGTAATACCCCTACCATTTCTCATGTTTTAACCAAGTTGAAATAAAGAAGAATTTACATTTTACATATGTGCCGCGATTACCTAGTCTTTTTCGGACGCAGCAGATTTCACGCACAGCACTCCGACCTCCATTGGATTACTGCCACAGCGAAGAATTTATGGAACAAAACAACTAAAGGGTGAGCTGCATTTTGAGAAAGGACTGTTTTCTTTTCTTGCAATTTTTGTTTTTACCCTAGATGCAGCAACAACCACAGCACAGCACAAAAAGCCAACCCAGAAATGATAAATGTTACAGTACAGCAATAAATACCACCCTTACAAATCATACACTGCATTCAGAGCAGGCAATAATAGTGCAGACCCCAGAGTAGATAATATTACAAGAGATCACATAGCAAGCTTAAAATACTGGCTGCAGAATCTTGCCAATCAGGTCTGGGAGGCTCTCCGGAGCAGGGTGGTTCGATCAATAAAAGGAAAAAAAATATCCTCCAGCACAGCAGGTCTTCAGTATAATTCTCCAAATTTATTAAGCAATGAATGAGATGGTGATAATCAACAGAGGACTGCATCTAAAGTATTCTTTGCGGATACGGGATACTTCTGAAAACTATTCAGATGAAAGCTCCAAAACTCCATACTTACTCCGATACTTACTGTTAACACCTTAACCCCTTAAGGACGCAGGGTTTTTTCGCTCATTTCCCCCTCTCCACCTTCAAAAATCCATAACTTTTTCATTTTTCCATGTACAGAGCTGTGTGAGGGCTTATTTTGTGCGTAACAAATTTTACTTTCCCGGGATGTTATTTATTATTCCATGCCGTGTACTGGAAAGCAGGAAAAAAATTCCAAATGTGGAAAAATTGAAAACAAAAACGCATGTTGTGGGCTCAGTTTTTACGACGTTCACTATGAGCTCCAAATAACACCTCTACTTTATTCTTTGGTTTGGTACAATCACGGTGATACCACATTTATACCGGTTTTATTGCGTTTTAATACATTTACAAAAATTAAACAAATGTGTATGAAAAAGGAAAAAAAAATTGCCATCTTCTGACGCTAATAACTTTTTCATACTTTGGTGTACGGAGCTGTGCGATATGTCCTTTTTTGCAAAATGAGCCGAAGTTTTAATTGCTAACATTTTGATCACTTTTCATTACATTTTTAATGACATGTAAAAAGGTGTAAAAGTCGCATTTCGGACATTTGGGCGCCATTTCCCATTTCGGTGGTCATCGCCGGTTATAACCGTTTTTCTATTTTGATCGGGCATTTTGGGACGCGTCGATACCCAATGTGTTTGTGATTTTTACTGTTTATTATGTTTTATATCAGTTCTAGGGAAAGGGGGGGATTTGAATTTTTTATATTTTATTAATTTTTTTACTTTTTTTTCCCACAATTTCTTAGACCCTCTAGGGCAGTGATGGTGAACCTTTTAGAGCCTGAGTGCCCAAACTTCAACCAAAAGCCACTTATTTATTGCAAAGTGCCAGCACAGCAACTTAAGCAGTAATTTATTTCTCCTTGTTCTTTGACAACTTTCAATCGTTTAGCCTCCTAAAGACACCAAGGCAGTTGAAAGGAGGAGGGCAAATTCCTCTATCATTGTAGGAAGATTCTGTAGGAAGATTCTTTGAGTCCTGTCTGGTGAACTTCATGCTGGGGTGATGGCCTGGGTGCCCACAGAGAGGGCTCCGAGTGCCGCCTCTGGCACCAGTGCCATAGGTTCGCCACCACTGCTCTAGGGTACAATAACCATACATACATAGTCAGATCGTTCCTACCATATACTGCAATACAACTGTATTGCAGTATATGGCATTTCTGCACAGTATACTTTACAATGAGCCGAGGCTGTCATGGCAACCGATGGCCGCCCCCCCACTTTGACGTTCGGGGGAGCGACGATCGGAGGTAACATGGTGGGCCCATGCGCCTCCATGCTTTAAGTGCCGGCGGCGGCAAAGAGGTGGTTGACACCAGCGATCGGTGAGAGCACTGACCGCCGGTTATAGCGACGGGTCTTTGCTGCGATACACCCTTCATAGCTCTGCGGCTGATATATCCTAAAATGGTCTTCAGGACACAGACCATTTTTTGTACATTTTCTCAAATTCCAAAAGATAACTTTATTTCATTTTTTTTTTATCTGACGTGGACATATAACAGCTTGTTTTTTGCAGAAAAATGTGTATTTTCCAAAGAGTTTTAGTTTCTGGTAAAACTAGCAAGACGATTCAAATGTATTAACTCTTTCCTGCAACCGTACAGAATAAATGTTTTTTAATTTAAACATTTACTTAGTTCACTGTACAGTTTAAAAAAAATGATATAATTATTCTAGGTTAGTAAAGTTGAGATACCAAACCTACAGGTTTTCTTATATTTTACATAATAAGGAATTTTAGCTAAATTAGTAAACTGCATTTTCCCAAGTGTTGCCATATTCTGAGAGCTATAACTTTTTTATTCCTCAATAAAAAAGAGGGTTATTAGGGCTTGTTTATTGCGGGAAAAGGTTGCGGTTATATTGGTACTATTAAAGGGTACATAGGAAGCACTAAAATTGAAATTTCTAGTTAGTTTTTATTTTTTTATACACCTGATAATACGGGTATAATAATGTAACAGATGCTTGGCCAAGGTAGCTACAAACGAGACATTACCCATTTGTGTTTAGGGGGTTACTTTACTTTATATACAAATATATATGGAAATGTGTTTTTTTTTTTTTTAATTTATTTTATTTATGCATTTACAATTTTTTTTTTTTTTAAATTGTCCCACTAGGGGGACTAACACTGGGGATACCTTGATCCCTCATACAATACATTGCAGTGCTTTTTTACTGCAATGTAGTGTGCTTGTCAGTGTTTTACTGACATTTTGGGGGTCATTTACTAAGGGCCCGATTCGCGGTTTCCCGACGTGTTACCCGAATATTTCCGATTTGCGCCGATTGTACCTGAATTGCCCCGGGATTTTGGCGCACGCGATCGGATTGTGGCGCATCGGCGCTGGCATGCAGGCAACGGAAATCGGGGGGCGTGGCCGAACGAAAACCCGACGTATTCGGAAAAACCGCCGCATTTAATAACCAAAAATGCGTCGCTTAGGAAGCGCTTACCTTCACCTGGTCCAGCTCGGTGTATTCCGGCGCGTTCCGATGCTTTTCAGCGCAGCAGCGCCACCTGGTGGACGGCGGAGGAACTACCTTCATAAATCCTGGCCGGACCCGAATCCTGTTCAGAGAACGCGCCGCTGGATCGAGAATGGGCCGGGTAAGTAAATCTGCCCCTTTGTCTATGAGACCCACATCTTTCAAGTAAAAATACTGATTTCTATCCGACAAAGTCTTGTATACCAGACCTTGATAACTTTCAAGATCTGATTGAGAATGATCTTGTATAATTGCATAGTACTTTCTCTGTAGATCAGTGACATGGTGACAATCTCACCATAAGAGAACGTATAGCTCTTTTTGATTTACAACAAAATCGAGAGGGTATGGCAAGATCTGAAGACAAAGGTGGGGCTGTATTTATTTTGGATGCCAATCTATGCAAAAAATCAAATGCCGATTTGTTGAATGACAGACTACCTACAGAAAACTGCATTCTGAACCCACACATTTTTAATACTAGCTTATGTACCCCTTTACGTATTATATATAAGACCTACTGTGCTGAAGTATATCTTCCTTTTATTGATTGATCCCCAGAACATAAATTTACTAATACTAGAGACCCCCAGAGCAGACAATAATACTGGAATCCCCTAGATCATAAAGCAAATACTACTGGAGACCCCAGAGGATTAAAAAAAAAATACTCTCCTTTCCTGGCTCTTGATCCTCCCTGCGCCACAATGCACATTCTGCTCTCCTCCATGTGCAGCTCTGCTGTTTACTACACTGGTTGTATGAGGTAGCATCAGGACCCGGAGCAGAACTGCGCCAGGAATAGCAGAGCATTGCCTATGGCAAAGAATTTATACCCATAACACTGTCCACACATCATTGGGTTTTTAAAGGAGTTTATTTGCTTCAAATTATGTAGGTGTACTTTTTACTTTGAATAAAATATAAATAAAAGTTATATTTTAATGACACTCGAATATGGGTATAAATTCTTTGCCTTAGGCAATGTTCTGTTAAAATAAGTTAACCCTGTCAAGTGTTTCCTTGCCGGTGATTTAAACTATAAACACACATACACGCACATGTGTGTTTGTGTATATATATACATATGTATATATATATATATATATATATATATAGATAGATAATATGGAGTCTAAATTTCGAGACAGGGGATACCCTTCGCACATTTTGACAAAACACAGAAATAAGGTTGTATCTTTGGAATTCAATATTGTGCAAGAATTCCCAAAGTAAAATTAGAGATAGGCTGACTTTTATCTCTACATACACAGAGTCCAGTGGTGCAATTACGAATATCATTAGAAAACACTGATCAATCTTGAGAATTGGACTAACACAAACAGCTTGTTTCTAGACCCCCCCTTTGTTTGCATATAGAAGGGTGCAGAATCTTAAAAATGAACTAGTGAGTACAGAAAGGAAATAGCATACAGATTTTTCTACCAAAAAATTGGGCTGTTTTCCTTGTCTTAATTGCGTGAACTACAAGACTATTGTGAAAAGTATCACATTCATGGATAGACGCACGGGTAGGGAATAACCTATCAGACATGCAATCACGTCTGAGGAGTTGCACGTTAGATATCTCTTGGAATGTCCCTGTGGACTATGGTATGTTGGCGAGACGAGTACGGAGCTCAAAATGAGACTCAATAACCATAGACAGTCCATTAGGGACAAGAGAACGGACTTTCCAGTAGCAAAACACTTTGCTGAGGCTAAACATAGGGAGTTCCAACTTAAGGTGTGTATAATCGATCATGTCCCACCACACAGATTGGGCGGTGATGGGATCCGCACCTTACATCGGAAGGAACTAGATTTGATATATAGACTTGATACATTGAAACCCAAGGACTTAAATGTTGAATTTAGAACCCTTGATGTGGCTTAATAATGGGCATCTCTCTGAGAGTTACAGGACCATGGTTACCTACCAGAATCTTGATAACAGTGGTGTAAATAAATTTATTATGTTGTGATACACACACATATACAGTATATTATATATATTTATTTCAAGCCTTTTAATTCTCATTTCTTTCTCTTCATATAGATGACAAATCACCACACTTCATTCATGTTCACGCTGAAGATTTGATCACCCTAATATCACCATAAGGATCAAAAAAAAAATTAAAAATTTCTCATATGTCATAGATGTTGTATGCTTGAGAGTATAATCTGCCTTTTGCCATCAGGGGATCTGTTTTGGGAATTAAGATTGGTGCAAAATGTTCCAATTATAGGACCACTATAGGTACATGGTACTGACCCGATATTGGCACCATCCTTTGTTAAGGAGGACAATGCTGTGGCACCTGTACCTGTGGCCCTGGGAGAACGGTGCACCGGTAATGCTAATAATATAATGTCATTTATCTTAAATATCTGGCCATAGAAGCCGAAATGTTACTGTTTGGCACATGTGGGAATAAACCAGTACTTTGCTTCACAACTTTGGAGTGCTGCCATTTTTCTTCATCCTGAATTGAGAGGGGCTCATTGTGGCAGATTTACTTACCCGGTCCATTCGCGATCCAGCGGCGCATTCTCTGCGGTGAATTCGGGTCCGGCCCCCCATTTCCATCGCGTGCATGCCGGCGCCGATACGGCACAATCCGATCGCGTGCGGCGAAATCCCGGGGCAATACAGGGACAAAACGGAAAAATTCGGGTAACCCGTCGCAAAAACGCGAATCAGGCCCCCATTGTCTGTGTCCAGGGACGTGCTCCCAACTTATATCCTTTATTTAGAGTGCTGCTACTAAACAGAATATATATGAGACATGATTTTTGTCTTCGTCGCCATAACGTGTATAGAGATGCCAGGTACCGACGATCAATGTGTAATTACGTATCAGATGTTGTACAGTCTGATCATGTGCCCAGTTCTATTTTTATCACGTTCTCATATGTGATATATTATTTCTTACTCTCTATTGTATATGCACCTGAACTTTAATGTCCCACTATCTTTGTAACTATGGTGATTGTAAACCCTTCCTATCTTCACCTTTGAAAACTGGAGTGCTGCCTCACTTTTTTGGTACATATATGCATGCGAGTCCACAACCCCCCCCCCCTTTGTTAGGGGTTATTTGACATTGTGCTGCTGTGGATTTTCTTTTCTGTTATTATAATATATCTCTACAATATATCTCTACATCTGAATACACATATACACACGCACACACATACATATATATATACATACATACACACATACATATGAGTCTAGGGGGATGTGACTGTGTAGGGTTTCTGTGTGTCCCTGCCTGAATTGGGGTGGTTGTAGTCAGCACAAAAAGGGTAATGGTATTGTAGGTACCCGGTCCTCCAATGAGGTTCACGTGTGAGGTTCCTGGGGTAGTGA